>NC_041389.1:367749769-367879156 GCF_002162155.2 Triticum dicoccoides | reverse complement strand
TATATATTATTGTATCAAATATCCTGTCAACCATATCTTGTAAGAACCTAGGAGTCATTACCATTTGACTGCAGCTCCTCTACGCTATCTCCCTTTCCCTATAGTTCCATGTTTTGTTTGGCTTTGTGTATTGAAGCCTAATGGTGATAGTTCAGACTTGAGAACAACATAGCAATAGATGCCAAAGTTCTATATTCCCTCGCGCATATGATACGAAAACATGAGTGTTCTGTAACAAGCTTTAACGGTGGGTCAGATATGATTCTCTCGTGAGTTTTAGGGTGGCAGTCGAAGGAATACAGGCGAGGTGTTGAACTAAAGACCAAGACTTCTTAAGACGCAGTAGTACCATGTGTCTGATACAACACGCTAAGTAGGCTAATCATCATTGGACTACTGCAACTTTGCAATTGCAAGTGGATCAATTGCCGGAGTAAAAAAAATTAATACACAACTTGCACGGTTGCGCTCTGTCTCTTTTCTACCTCTCGGTTTTTCAAAGGCGAAAAATCTTGAAGAATATATTCAACATCAAGTGAACGAACAAAATGAAAAAAAAAATCTAAAGATCCATTGCTAAATCATGGACTAGCTAGGATACCCTTGGGTTGTTGCAGTACTTTCCTTGAAACCGGCAGATTTGTTGATTAATCATGAAGCCGTATCAGCATAAATCTAAATGTCTCCAGTATATTTGTTCACTTTCGGTTTAGTAAACGTGACTACTGACTAGGATGCCAGGTCGGCGAGGTGTCATGGGTAGACCCGGCCGCGTCGGACGAGGCCCGCCGGTAGGTGAGATCGAATGGCGCCCACCGCCCACCCCCGGTCCTCGTCAAGGCTCCACCCAACTGTCACTGGCTGCACGTTAGCTACGGGCACCACCAGACCACCATCTCTGTCTGCTAGTAGAACTGGACGTACGTGCCGGCGCCGCCTAATTTAACCGGCCGTTGTCGTTGAAACTTTCTATCAAGTTCTGAGAGTTGTTAATCGTCGTCTATCGGACAAGTGATAGATGCAGCTTACATCTCTCACAGGAGCGGCGCCGTCATAATACTTGTGCGCTCAGCCATATTCACTTCCATCCACCGCCGGTCGTCATGCATGACACGGCAAGGAAGACGTACGTACGACCGCGCAACTGCACGCCCAAGTCGATTTGAACTTTACCTAAAAAAAGGTCGATCTGAACTTCTGAAGGACACGCGAGACCGGTCGCGCGCCGGTGATGGAAGCACACGCGCACATGCGTGTCGTGCCTGCGCCAGTAATGGCAGCAGTAGCGGTCCTGCTGCCGTCCCGGCCGGGCGCCGCCGCGGCGGTGTGTCGCCCGTAGGAGTACGTTCGTCAATTGAAGGCTTAAACTTAAAGCGCCTCATGGCCGGCCGCGAGCATGCACTTACTGCCACTAGCCTGCATGACTGCTTGCGCCAAGGAGTCGGTCCAGCCGGACGGATGCATGTGCTCCGCCCGGTCTTTTGCTAGCTCACGCCATGCACGCACGATGCCGGTCTCCCGGCACCGGCGTTGGACGGTCGCAACTGCTGCACAACGATCTGCCTCCAGTAGTCCAGTCCAGTGTCGGCCCGCCTGCCACCCACGCCGATCTGTCTGTTGATCGCCTATCTATATAGCTTATTATTTAACTACCAACACCACCGGGCCATCTCCGTATTAACAACCATAATATATATGCACTGCACCCATCTGCAGTTAGAATCAATCAACCAGATCTTGGCTTGCCTGCATGTGATCTCTTATTTAAGACCGCCTTCCACTAACACAATTGTTTATGCATGCGCACGCAGGATCGCCCATGCAATGCAAGGCATGGTTAAACTAGCCAAGTTGCAACAAAAAGGAACAAGTCACAGCGCTCATCCCTCATCAGCATGGCAAGCGCGGCAACAGTAAACAGCACGCAGCAATACGAGCCGAGGCACACGCAACACGTGTGAGGCTATACACACAGATTATGCCTGCGGCGCACACAAAAATGATTGGACTGAGGACAACTCCGCGGAGAATGGACTACCACTATTTTTCCCACAGTGCCATTTAATCATATGATAACAAGTGTCGCGCGCCCGTACATCTTCTTGTCCGCTCGAGTCATGTCACCATGTACACCGCACCGATCAACCGCACGTCAATGGATCTATGCTGCGTGTGTATGTGCACGAGGAATCATTCGATTAGTACAAGCTACTGAAAGGCTGATTTGGCCTCTATCTTTTTTCGTTTTGTTCCATCTCGTGTACTCCCCACGAGTGACCAGAGTGTGTGTTTTCATTGCGTTTTTCTTCTTCGTTGGATTGGAGGCAAGCTATGGTACTACTACTATATAGCACCCCGATCGTTTGTTGAAATTTGTTTGGAATCTGTCCAAAGCAGAACTACCAAATCCGTGATGCGGTTCAATATAGTACCTGATCTACACGATGGAGCAACTTGTGTAAGGGCGCGTGTTCCACTTGGCCGAAAGTTACTTTGAATCTGTCCAAAGCTAAACCGTCGAATATGAGCTAATAATACGTACCTTTCCACGAACAACCTGTGAGCTAGCTATACTAGCGGCATTTCAGTTCAGGACTTGCAATTATTGAGTACCAACAAGAAGATTTTTCTGGGTCATGATCAATCGGTACGATGATCATCGATCGCAACTCAAGCCGCGACGAAGAGCCAGCCAGGTAGGGGCCGGGCCGGGAGACCTAGCTAGCTAGCCGGCGAACATATTCTCCACCGGTCGATCGCTCCAGGCCGGCTGCAGCATAGCATAGGTCCTGGCACAACCCATCAAACTCCGCGATAGATGCCGTGCACGTATGCATGTATGTATGCTACAAGGTTCTTCCATCAGCATACACGCGTGGTGCTGCGCGTGCATGTCCATGCAATATCACTGTCTATCCTTCTATCCTGCATGCTGGATTAATTCCCGTTCCTCGACAACTCGCCCCCAACCGTTCGTTGAAGGATATTCCTTCCACGTATGGATGGATGGATGGATATCGCGATCGATTGACCGATGCGCATGGAAGTACGCTGCGGGCACGTGAACAAAGGCGCGTAACATGTCGATCGATCGGCTACGTAGGCAGGCAGGCCATACGTACGCCGCCATGCCCCATGCAAGAACGTACGGACGCAATAGTAGCAATAATACTACTAAATTCTGAATGAGTGGAGTAAAGATTGACGACCGATGGCACGACCAAGAGTCGACAAGACTAAGGTAATGGTAATCATGCATGTATCACCGCTTCATCAGCGAACGTGCGCGCCAAAAGTGGTCTACGTGTATACCGGCGTCAGGCGCCTGGCCGCCGCCGGCTAGTTTCGCTGGGCGCCGCTCGCGGTTTCTGTGGCGGCCGGCCCCTGTTTCGTCCCGCGCGCAGGTTCGCCGTCGCCACCGTCGGGCCCGCTCGGCGCCGGGGTCCTATGCGCAACTCAGGAGGGAACATGCGCCGTGCCGCTTAACGTATAGTTGCTTGGTCTCTTTTTCGGCACCTAACCACGTGCGGATGCGCCATGCGCGCGCGCGCGCCTACCAACTCCGCTTCGTCGTATCTCTTTCCCGGGCGGGGAAGGACCGGCCGGCTGCCGACTGGCGCCTCACTCTTCCGAGAGATTCGATCTCATGCATCCGAGAGAGAAGAAGATGGATCCTGCATCAGGTTCCCTCCGCCAACCAGACCATATATTCTGCGTTTCCATGGCGTAACGGCCAACGGATGCAAGGATTCGCTCCGCATATTTACCGTTTTCTCTTTTATTTTTGAGGGGTTTACCGTTTTCTCTTTCTTGCTGGAGATTACGTGGAACCCAAATCTAACCGACCAGTTAGTAGTCACACTGGGCTTTACTGATATCGTAAAGTTTTACTTTTATGACTAAAGATAATGCTTTATTATTACTCTTGTTCGCGTCCACAACTAACTTTTTTAGGCCAGACCTTAGATCATTTGCATCCATGAGGTACCAAGGGCATAAACTATGATGACATATGGACACAGATGCCCCAAGAGAAAAAAATAGCTTGAAACACTTATATTGATTTTTTTCTATCCAACGTAAGCTACCACTATGGACCTCATCAAGGAATAGAAAATACTTTCTCCATCCGAAAAAGCTTGTCCATCATCCATTTGAGGGACAAGCTTTTTCGGACGGAGGGAGTAGAAACTATAGTACACATATTACATGCCATGCCTCTCTACTCTTTACTCTCCACTCCAACTTTTGAGCTTTTTGCTCTAGGTCACACTTTTTCTCCCCAAGCACTTGCCTCTTGTAGAGGATCCTGCTTCACAATCAGAACCTTTTTCTCCTGACATCTGATCCTACATGGCCAGTGGGGCATCACCTGGGGCTATGCATTGGTCATGCCTTAATTAAGCTGATGCTAAAATGGAAGTAATTGCCAAGCGACAGTGCTAATCGATGTGTTGCAAGCCTCGGGCCAGGACACATGTCCAAGACCCCTATACCACTCCATTTGGTGCAAACTCTGCTTCGGGACTTAGTGGTTGGAGGAGCCCAAGTCTACAGTTTCTGTTGGGATTGGAGACTAGGATGGTGGAGCTGAGGGCGAGACAATTATGGTCATGCGGGCGAAAAGAACCACACCATATGGCAGGCATATATGAGGTGACTTGTGTGGTGGTAGACGAATTTTGGTGGAGGAAGAGGTGTCTAGAATGCTCACGGAGATGGGGCTTCAGGCAAGGATCATGGTGGTTGGGAGAGGGTGCATACGGTGGCAGCCCTCCAAGAGAAAATTCGGCCCCCGACTGGAGCAAGGCGATTCGGTCCACCAATGTTATTGTACTTGGGATCTTATGGTAGTGCTTATTGAAGTCATGCTCTAGGCAGTTCATCCAAAAGTCCAACTGATGGAGAAGGATGCGCAATATATTTCAACACCCCACACCCTTACATTTAGGGTTTATCTGGCCTAAACCATGGGATCGATGATGGGCGCATTTTTTTGAATATTGCATTGGTGGGATCTTGAACTTGGACCTCTTGGGTCTGACACCATATTAAGGTCATGCTTTAGCTGGTTTAACAAAAAGACATAACTGATGGAGATGAGCGAGCTATCTATTTCAATAGTGTTCAGGTATCATTAACTGGAGTTGGGCAACATGCAATGCTAAAGTTTCTAACCAAATTGAGCCTAGGGAACCACCATGTTTTAGACGTGGTGATATATGACACTTGGTTAATGGTTACAAGGCGGTTATGGAACATGTCAGTTGTGGTTAATATCAGTTATCTGCTAGGTGTAATATGATTAGCATGCCTGATCTCGTGTTGAGGTAGTGGGGTGTGGAGCTAATGGACTACAATTGTCGATTGCTTAGACATGATAGAAAATATAAACCCGATAAGAGAATGTGGAGCAAGGAGTATTCTCAAAATAATGGTGTGAGAAAATGGATTATACTTGACACTTTGTCACACAAGTTGTTTGTCATGCCTTTACAAACTATTGATTTCTTCATAATATCTTCAATAGAGACTCTCATGTGACTCCTCGCCATATAGGAAGTGTTAAACATACAAGAATAACAAGCAAAGCAAAGTCACTTCATAGAAACTCCTCAAAAGATCCTCAGTCAAAGCTCTCTCGTCAACCCATGGGGTCTCTCTCTCTCTCTCTCTCTCTCTCTCTCACACACACACACACACACACACACAAAGGATAGGATTGTGTTAAAAAGAGATGAACCTAGGGTGTAGGGGTTCAAGAAAGGGAGTAGTTGTTCTCGGCATTCAGAGATTCAAAGAAGTGTTCATGGAATCACCGAGTCACTTCTTCCCCTGCCTTGGATCTTTATTCCTGTCTCAACTTGTGGTTGTTGGATATGTGTGGAATGACTTGAAACGAGTTGGTTTGATTGTAGCCAAAAAGGGGTATGGGAGGCTAGAGAGAGAGAAATTAAGTTCAAAATCATACTATTACTTGATAAAGTAATTAGCTCAGAAGTAAGAAAAACTTTGGGAGCTTCCGAACATGTTAAAATATTTGAATAACCAGAGCATGTTTAGGAAATAGATAGAAAACCCATAGCTCGAAAGTACGAGGAGAAAATGGAGAGGTGGTCCAAAAAATGTGTCTCCTTTTTGTGACATTTGAACTAACTCGGAAGCACCAGGTAAATCCAATTGCTCGGAACAACTATAGTAGAACCAACAACTTTTAACTAGGTCACAACTCAGAACTGCCAGGTAAGAAATATGTGAGGTACCAGACTCATACTATTACTGTGTAGAGAAGCAATCCGAGAAGGCAGAGAAGTGCCAGATAAAAATGTTTTGCTCAATGGTGTTGAAGATACCTGGGAAATATCTCAATTAGATAGGCTTGGTAGCATTGGAACAAAAACGTGCGACCGTTCTGATGCTATGTTAAGCCAAGTTTGAACTCTATTGAGTAGTAACCCTAAGTTCTTGACAGTAGAGAAAAAAAATCTTCGGAGTTACCGGTGCTTAGAGATACCGAGAATTAAGGTGGCTAGTGTGGATTTTTTAGGACTTTGAGTGTATGATCTTTTTTGAAGTTTCATATGAAAATACCTTTGCCTGTACCCCTCTTGATAAAATGGTTGTCCTACACCCTTTGAATTTTGTATTCGCCAAAAGCCTATAAAATACATTTTAAGAGCTTGAGTCAGATAACTATTTCAAAAATTGTAGGAAGGGGCCACCATTGATGTTTCACTATAAGCCAATGTACTAAATATAAAATAACTCAATAGAAACATTAGTCCATCAAATAGTTGTGTCATAAATCACCAATACCCTATTTGGGGTACTGTGAGATGCACTTTCAAACCTCCTCTTTGGTGACCGATGATAACATTAGGTGCTTGTCAAATAAATTGAGCCACCACCTCAATTTTTGTGCATTGCTTAATTTGTTTAAAATATGAAGGCACATATCATTAGGAAGTGTGGAAACACCAATTATATGACACATTCCATGATAGTGCAATGTGTGCACATGCAAGTAAGAAAATATATCACTTGAAATAGGAACACTATGGCCTTGTTGGGAAATAGGAACACTATGTGTCCATGAGCTCCACGGCACCTCCCTTCTTGGGAAATAGGAACACTATGGCCTTGTTGATTACGTGTAGGCCAAGCATGTCGCCGCGGCAAAATTGGTCCACATCGCGCATCAGGTCGTTCTTTATGATGGCCCAGCAAGAGGCGTAGAATCTGCCTGTAAATCTGTCCGGGCCGGGGCCCTTGTCCATTGGCATGCCCTTGATGACATGCTCTAACTCCTCCGTGATGGGGTCCTCCAGGTGCGCCAGGTCGCGGCTTGGCAGGTTCAGCTCATCGAGCCTCAAAGCATGCTCACGCTCCGGGGCTTGCCCGAGTAGCTGCGTGTAGTAGTCGTCCACCACCGTCGCAATCTCCCTGTGGCTTGTCAGGACTTGCCCAATGTGCTGCAGCGACACCATCGCACTCTTGCGCTGCCGGTGGCACGCTTGCCGATGGAAGTATGCCATGTTGGCATCTCCTTCCTTAAGTTGCAGCATCCGCGACCTCTGTCTCGCAATCGTCCTCTGCAGCAAAGCCAGCCCTAGTAATTTCCGCTTGAGCAATTTGCGTAATGAGATCTCATCTGTAGTCAGCTCCCGAGAGTCCATAGCCTCGTCCAATCACGCGATCACCTCAAGGGCGATCAAGATTTGCAGCTTCACGTTCCCGATCCAACGGTCACTCCACCTTTGCAACGCCTTTGCTGTGGCGCGCAACTTGTTGTCTAGGGCTATGAATGCATTGCCCGCTGAAGGAACCGATTGCCATGCTGCCTCGACCGTGTCGTAAAAACCTTCAGCCCTAGGCCAAAAAGCTTCGAAGCGGAAGCGCTTGCCCATCACAATATCCGCATGGAGATCAAGAAGCAGGGGCAGTGGTCGGATATTGCCGATCCCAATGCAGTGAGGAGGCAAGTTGGGTGGAGATCCTCCCAGCAACTAGAGGCAAAACACATGATGCTATTGGCCTTCCCATTGCAGTTGCAACACGCAAATCATATTCCGTGCGAAGTGGTGATCAAACACGTACCCCCTAGTGATGCTATTGGCCTTCCCATTGCAGAGTGGGGCAGGTTGCCTTTTTTTTTGTTCCTTCACTTTTTTTTTCTTCCCGCGTCCTAGTTGGTCGGCGTACGTGAGGCATTCGTTTTCTTGTCTTTTCATTCTTTCTGGCTTTGCTAGTTTAACATTGTTTTTTGGTTTTCATGTTTATATTTTATTTTATTTTATTTTCTTATAAGTTTCTTCGTTTTCATTTCATGCTATTTTTACTTCTTTCTTTTCTAAATTTCATTAACATTAAAAAGTTATAAATATTATTTGTATAATTTATAAAAATATAAATTCATGAACATTTTATTAATAACATGTTTTTAGAAAAACAAACATTTATAATCATTCTTTCAAAAAATATGAATTTTTTAAGAAGATATTTTTTTAAATATATAAATTTTAATTCATAAAAATCATTTATAATATATTGATGTATGGTCGATCAGCGCATTATGCTTTGTGTCCCAAATGTGATAGATGCAACAAATATATTGCCGGGCCGAGCTGGGCCGGGCTGAGCTCGCGCACTGCAAGCCCGCCCATCTCTGTTACTGTTTTCGTGACTTGAGCAGAAACAGCAATAATAATAGCGCACGAGTTTTAACTCTTTTTTTGCTCTAAAAGAAAACGAGTTTTAACCCTTGTACTATATTCCCTCCTTTTCGGTTTATAGGGCTTATCTCAAAATTTCAGGTTTTTCATTTTATAAGGCTCAATATGGTTGTTCCCATTATATGTTCAGATTTCAAGGTGCATTAAATCATTGCATGCAAATATTAAGAGAAATTGACCAATGCATGTACTTTATGCATGCATGCATTGTAATTAATACATTGGTAAACATAATTTTTTGAAAAAAACAAGATCATTAATTAGATGCTTTTGCAAACTACAAAAAGTATTCCGCCACTCATCATCTATCTTGGTTGGTGAGATTTTTAAATTGAGCCCTATAAACCGAAAAGGAGGAAGTAATAACTCACCGGAAGGAAAGCTGGATCTGACCAAGAAACAGCCTCACATCAGAGGGGAAAAGGCCATTCACCGTCGACAAGGCTAAGGTGTCGCGCACCGAGCCCCACACGTCCGCCCGCGGCCTCCACGGCGGGCCCTGCACGTGCCCGCGCGGCCACCTGGCACCGCGGTGGGCTGCGCGACGACGGACGCGTCCAAGACATCGGCGGGGCCGCCCACCCCCCGCGCCGGATTCGCGTCTTCTCCTCGCTTCCCTCCACCTATAAATAACCCGCCCCCCGCCTCCACACAGAACACCAATCATTTCCTCTTCACTCTCTCTTCTCCTTTTCTGCCTTCCAACCAAAGCCCCATCCCTTGATTCGATCGATCGGGATCCTCCTCTCGCGCGCTTCTAGGACCTGCCCCTCGAAGCTTCTCCTTCTCCTTGGACCCGTGCTTGGTATGGCGCAGACGACTGTGGTGGTGCCGGAGGTGGGCATGACGGCTGCCACGCCCACTGCGTGCCCCTGCCCTGGGTCGCTGTTCCCGTACCCGCCGCCGCGTGCCGGGATGGCCGTGAGCCGCAAGTGCCTGCGGGCGGCGCAGGCGGAGCTTGGCGCGGGGATGCTCAGTGGCCTGGTCGAGTCCATGCGGGCGTCCTCCCCCACGCACGCCAGGGCCGCCGCCGCCCTCGCCGCCGGCGTCGACGACGAGCACGCCGCCTGGATGGCAAAGCACCCGTCCGCCCTGGGAAAGTTCGAGGAGATCGTGGCCGCGTCCAAGGGGAAGCAGATCGTCATGTTCCTGGACTACGACGGCACGCTGTCCCCCATCGTCGATGACCCCGACGCCGCCTTCATGAGCGAGACGGTGAGCCACTCCCCTCCCCTGTTCACCCTGCTTCCTGCAGTAGTTTTTATAGTACCCGCCATGCACCTCTGCTCAGTGCTCACTACCTGCGAACACGTTATTAATTTTCTGATTTGGAATGAGCAGATGCGGATGGCAGTGCGCAGCGTGGCCAAGCACTTCCCGACGGCGATCGTGAGCGGTCGGTGCCGCGACAAGGTACTACACCCGCCAGCAGCACCAGCAATTAATGAACTCCCATTGCCATCGTCCACCACCACCACCGCTGACGAAACGAAGCTAACCGATTCAATTTCGCAGGTGTTTGAGTTCGTGAAGCTGGCGGAGCTCTACTACGCCGGCAGCCACGGCATGGACATCAAGGGCCCAGCCAAATCCTCAAAGTCCAAGGTGAATTAATGCTCCTCTCGCCCATCATCTAATCTACCTAGCCGCTAGCATGGCCGCTCGATCTATCTATCCCCAGCTCCATTTTTGTGGGCACGAATATTCCCATATCTTCCCAAACTAAAGGCATATACCTTTTGCCCCGCAGGCCAAAGGAGTTCTCTTCCAACCAGCAAGCGAGTTCCTGCCCATGATAGAAGAGGTACGCACCTTCAACCTCGCAACCGCCCACTCATTCGCACCAGAAATCTAGTCTAGTTAGAATAAACTGTTCTAAACTCGAATTCATGCATGGTGCTTCTTCAGGTGCATCAACGGCTGATAGAGGAGACGAAGCACGTAGCCGGGGCCAAGGTGGAGAACAACAAGTTCTGCGTGTCCGTCCACTTCAGATGCGTCGACGAAAAGGTAGGCGACGGACGGAACAGAACGGAAATGGGCGCTGCCACCGCGAATGGCAGCCGCTTTCCTTCCCATTTATAGCTTTATTTATCCCTCCCCACCACCTGTATTCATTCACTTAACCACCGCTAGTGCTGCTACTAGTATAAAATTAAACCTCCCTTTTGTCCCTAGTGGAGTAGTGGGGAGGTTAGTTAGGTTTAATCACTTAACTAGTGACTGATCAGCATCATGATGTGCAGAGCTGGGGCGCGCTGGCGGAGACGGTGAAGGGCGTGATGCGGGAGTACCCGAAGCTGCGCATGTCGCAGGGGCGGATGGTGTTCGAGGTGCGGCCCACCATCAAGTGGGACAAGGGCAAGGCCCTCGAGTTCCTGCTCGAGTCGCTGGGCTTCGCCGACTGCCCCAACGTGCTGCCCGTCTACATCGGCGACGACCGCACCGACGAGGACGCCTTCAAGGTGCTGCGCCGGAGGGGCCAGGGCGTCGGGATCCTCGTCTCCAAGCACCCCAAGGACACCAGCGCCTCCTTCTCGCTGCAGGAGCCGGCCGAGGTCATGGAGTTCCTGCTCCGCCTCGTCGAGTGGAAGCAGCTCTCCAGGGCGCGCCTCAGGCTGCGGCGTCAGGCCGACGCCTGATCCAACGGCCGGACTAATTAATTCACTACGTGTAGCTTAATTAGCTAGTTAATGAATCCCCTGCTCATCCGAACAAAGCCAAAGGCTACGTACGTGGATGGGAAGAAGGAACGTACTATGGCGAACCTGTGGCTGTGGAGCATTGTTGCGCCACATGTTGTGTTCTAATTAACCGCCCTTCTTTTTGTGGGGATGTATACCGTACCTACCGATTATGCATGCATGTAAATTACCTTTGTCCACGTACAAGGGGAGGAACCATGGAATAAAGAAAGAGCAACCTGAGTAAATAGCATCAACAAATGCCTTCTCTGTCCGTGCATCCGCACACCATCATCAAAATTTGTTTCAACTACTACTACACTACAATCCTAGTACAAGGGACATGTTATTCGTAAGTTGTCTCAAAATAGTCAATTCAAATTTCCTAGCCGTTGGATTCAGATCCAATGGCTGCCATACGTCTTATGTCATCCTTTTGCCCTAGTTTCTTCTCGACGTCTTCTTTTTTCCTATTGTTCTTGCCACCGACGTCGGTCGGGCATGCAGGTGTAATGCGAAACGCGCGCCTACCTTGCATGCATTGCAAGGATGATCAGCTGCATGCATGCATGCATGTGATGTGCGCTACTGGTGTCGATAGAGTACACGTACGCCTCCGCGGCTTGCCTACCAAAAACCGAAGCCAGTGGTTTTCCCTTTGCTTGATTGATTGAGGAGTTGCTCGCGCATGCGGCCAACGCTCGGGTTCACGTGATGGCACGCACAACAGCACGCACAGCCCAGCCGTGCAGCGGTGACACGGCATCGTACGTCGTCGTTTGTCCCGTTCCCATGATCTGTCCTGGTCTCCGACGTGGCGGTGCGTGGCTCAAGCCTTGCTAGTTAAGCGTAGTACTCCGTACCTCTGAACAATCGTGGTACCCTGTCGGCTGTTTCCGTTCTCTGTGGGCGCCAACTTTGTTTGCGACCGTAGCTACAAATGTTTGACCATGCTGAGGCCCATCGCTGCCCTGCCCTGCCCAAAAATGTTGTGAACGAGCGATCCTTGTCGCGGCTCGAGTTAGTACTACGGTTTGTCATGGAGCGGGAGGTACGTAGAAGTAGCTAGCACACAGTATAGCTGAAGCAATCAATGCTTGCACCCACCTGCAAACAGAGAAGGGTGCAGTGAGGCCACTTAAGTTTTCTTGGATCGATCGAGCGACTCATCTGGCCACAGCTACTTCTGCTGCTGCAGATGAATGAATCATTTGGATGGGACTCCTCGGATCGACCCACCTACCAAGAATCCAAGATGGATCGGAACGTGGAAAATAAATGTCCAAGAACTGAACCTCGTACTCTTGGTCTTGGATGCCAAAACCTGTCAGATTCGCTCCTCCCTGCATCGACAGTCAGTGGGGCGAATGGCGAACCACCATGCAAGCAATCATGGATGGGATGCACCTCTTGGAGACCAATGATTTAATCCGTTTTACTACCATCTTTTAGTATAGATCCTTCCGAAGAATCGGAAGCATGCGTCCACCAATACTGGACGAAGCAAGTGCGGCTAGCAATACACAACACACGCAGCGATCAATCATCAACGGCGATATTTGCCAGTAGTAAAGGCGCACTAGATTTCGCCTGACGGCGAGGCGATCCAATCTCGCACCACCATTGGCCAGCCCCACACCAGAAAAGAAGAAAGAAAAGGAGACGGTAGCAAAGCAAGCGAGTGGTGGAATCTAGGATAATATACAATGCATGTCGATCGATACATACATGTTTCCTGTTTTTTTTTTACCATTTGAGGATAATATCTGTGCATGCACCTGCGCCCAGCCCCATGAAAGGGAGGCGCCACCACTTGCGCGCTGCGGCCACGAGAAGCCAAAGGGAATCTACAAGGAACACGCGTGATGATGATGATGTGCCTGCCTCTTCGGCGAGGAGTTGGATTCCACATTGGGGATGGCGACCCTAGAATGGCTGCAATTCCTTTTCGGCCCGTTTGGAAAGATGATGGCGCAGTGGGTGAATTTGGATGGGTTTTGGTTGGCCCATGGGTGGCCGATGCCGACTTGGATATTTTAGATGGTAAATTGGACTGCCACATTGTTTATGTCCGCGCAGAAACAGAGATGCATATATCTGCAGTGATTTTTGAGAGGACATGGACGGCATGTTTGGCGATTTCCTTGGAGGTTTGGATGGATATGGAAAATGATCGAAGATCAAGAGAGCGATAGATGCTCATCGGAATGGATTGGGACCGGTTCCTGTTCGTCCCAATGCCTTTGGCAATGCATGAATAGCTGGAGCATGCAGGTGTACATTATCTGCAACGGGTCTCGTCTCATCGAGGTCGCTTGTTTCCAGGGGGTTCATGGAGAAATGCGTCCTCCATGTGTTAGGGTTGGTCACTAGAGGCTTCCCGGGGTGATCCGCCTTTTCAAAGAAAAACGGCTGATCATGCGCTCACTGTTAACTGACGGGAAAGCGGTGCACATACAAATCCATCCATCCAGCTCGTCCAATCGTTCTATCCATCTAAACGTATAATCACCAAAAGGGACCATCTACAGATGTAGTCTAAGACCCTACGAACGAAGGTCTATCAGTTATCACCAAGTCTTTATCTTCAAGTAATTATCATCAAGATAAACATGCCATGGTCACGGATAGTTAGCCTAAAGTTTGAGAGGACACGCAGATGGGCCAACACATACGTAGGTGGCTAGGTAGATCAAATCAGGGTGGCCCTTCATCATAGCAAATCATGCATCTATGATGGTGTGTTAATTTGAGTGCGCTGGTTTGCCTTTACGTAACATTGCATATATTCTTTCTGCGGGGAAGTAACATCGCTTATAGAACTGCTAAAAACAATTGCATATACTTATCTTTAGCGATAATCCAGTTCGGAGCCCGGGCTCACATGAGCCCGATGGACAACACAATCGCCAAAAATGGAAAAAAATAATCTGAATTATTTTTGCAAGCAAGATGCGCATGTGCGTAATGTTCGTGCAAAATTTAGTGACATATGGACATTTCAGGCGCGCGCAGCAAAAAAGACAAATCCAGGCATGAGCGCTACTGCTTTTCAAATATTTTTCTCAGACCTGATTTTGTTTTGCCACGAGCTCCTCGAATGTCCAAATGTCATCAAAATTTGCACAAACATCACGCGCTCAAGCATCTCTCACCACATTTTTTTGAAAAAAATTGTTTGATATTCTAAATGCATTTACTGTTCACTCCGGGCTCGTTCAAGCGCGGGAGTCAAAACGCCGCTCTCTATCTTTCGTCTTTCGTCTTTGTTCCATGAATTTGGTTTTCCTTCAGATAAGAAGGCGGGTATAAATTTTCCTTTTAGATGAGGAAGACACCCTTGGGGATCCACCCACAATCATCGATAACGAAACTAGATTCACGAAACAAAGAAGAAAGATACTTCCATATGTGAAGTCTACAAATCAGTACTAAACGCAAAAACTAATTATCCGCCCATGCTAGTGAACAAGCAAATTATTGCTGAAATTTTTGAGAATTCAACTGAATGCTAGGACAACTTTGACAAGAAACTTGGTCATTCCCCTGCCAAGTTCATTTGCCATGGATGCTCTTTCATGCGGTATTGGGCACGTTTGCAAAATGAGGGTGAGCAAACTGAATAGGGAGCGGCGACTGCAGGCGGCGGCTTTGGAGCTCCATAAGAGCATCTACAACCGGGTGTCTCAAACCCGCCTCATATGTCCGGGTGGGCCGCCCGGTCACTGTCCAGTCATGAAATTTCGACCCAGATAGTGTCTCAAACGGGCCACAAACGCCCAAGCTAACCGACACCCCTCATATCCAGCCCAAATATGGGGCACATATGGGGTGCCCAGGCACGCCCGCCACGTCGGACCCGGCAGCCCAACCCCACCACAAATTGCACCAAATCCAACCCCCAGGCCTCTCGGATCCATTTGCTATCTCCTCTCCTCTTCCTCCTCCGCGTCGTCCGTCTCACAGCTCCGCAGCCATTCCTAGCCTTTGCACGGGCAGCTCCGGCAGAGCAGTCCTCGCCCCGGGGGACGTCTTCGTCGGTGCGGACGCCACCACGATACATCCGACAACTCTCTGGCTCCGCTTTGCACTTCATGTGTTCGACACATTGTCTAACTGGATTTTTGTGATTTTATTAGGGTAAACGATGGATTCCGGTGCTTTGTCGGACGAGGAGTATGGTCCGATGAAGCTTGATCAAATGATTCAAGATGAGTTATTTGATTCCTCGGATTTGGACGAAGAAGTGGACATGATCATGCTCATGAGCATGCAAGCGGGAATGGACCGGCAAGTGGAGCATAATCTCAACTTCAAGGGCTCAATCAAAGGGAGAAGAGTGATCAATCGGGATGGGGTGTCCGGAGAAAAGCTACTGCACAGGGATTACTTTGCTCCCAAGCCTACTTTCCCGGACGATCCATGGTTTCATCGCTGTTTTCGCATGCGGAAACCGTTGTTTTTCCGCATTGTGGAGGGAATAGAGGCACACGATGACTACTTAAAGCTCATAAAGGATTGCTGCAGACAATCCTCTTTCTCTGCCAAGCAGAAGTGCACGGCTGCTTTGAGGATGCTAAAGCAGTGGCATCACATGACTTATGTATTTGGCATGTTTTATTTGGAATGCCGGCTTTTCACAATGACATCAACGTGCTTCAACGATCTCCGGTGTTCAGGAGGCTTTGCAACGGGGAATCACTGCGGTGCAACTACACCGTTAACGACCGAGACTACAACATGGGATACTATCTTGCCGATGGCATCTATCCTCAGTGGTCGGCGTTTGTGAAGACCATATCCGAGCCGCATGGTAAAAAACACAACCACTTTGCAACAATGCAGGAAGCGGATAGGAAGGATGTGGAGAGGGCATTTGGTGTGCTTTAAACTCGTTGGGGAATTGTGCATGGCACTGCAATAATGTGGGAATCAGAAACTTTGTGGCAGCTGATGACATGTTGTGTTATTTTGCACAATATGATTGTCAAGGGTGAGGGTGATGGTGTAGCCCAAACCAATGATTTTGAAGCACGTGGAGAACAAGTTGAAATCCCAGAAGATCAAGATGCAACTCAGCTCATGAACTTTCTCAGATGCATCAGAATCTTCGAGATCATCAGGTGCACGCGCAGCTACTAACGATCTTGTGGAGCATATGTGGACCCACAATGGAAAATAAAGAGCTGATGTTTGAGTTGTGCACTTAAAATAAATTTTATGTAAACACTATTTATGTTCGATACCAACATTTGTTATTTACTTGCGATATTGGCTTGTATGATAGACGTGCATGGATTTTAGAGTCCCAATTTGAGATATGTGGATGCCGGGAACGAAATATGAGGTCCCGTTTGAATGCGTCTGCGGGCGTGCCCGGGCGCGTCTGCGGACGTATTGGGGGGGGGGGGGATTTGCCAAGTCCGGCTATAGTTCTTGTATGCACCACCTACACCGCTACTAGTGTCTGTCTGACGATGTTGCGCCGCTCCATGCTTGTTATCGATGCCTATCGGTTATTGGATGTGGGTGCCACTCGTCAACGTTGCTGCCTCTCCATGCCCACCCCTAATAAGCCGGTAGGTGTTCCACTATTGCGGTATCTGAAGGAAATATGCACTAGAGGCAATAATAAAGTTATTATTTATTTCCTTATTTCATGATAAATGTTTATTATTCATGCTAGAATTATATTAACCAGAAACTTAGTACATGTGTGAATACATAGACAAAACATAGTGTCCCTAGTACGCCTCTACTTGACCAGCTCGTTAATCAAAGATGGTTATGTTTCCTAACCATAGACATGTGTTGTCATTTGATGAACGGGATCAGATCATTAGGCGAATGATGTGATGGACAAGACCCATCCGTTAGCTTAGCATTATGATCGTTACAGTTTCATTTCTACTGCTTTCTTCATGACTTATACATGTTCCTCAGACTATGAGATTATGCAACTCCTGGATACCGGAGGAACACCTTGTGTGCTATCAAACGCCACAACGTAACTGGGTGATTATAAAGATGGTCTACAGGTGTCTCCGAAGGTGTTTGTTGGGTTGGCATAGATCATGATTAGGATTTGTCACTCTGTGTTCCGAAGAGGTATCTCTGGGCCCTCTCGGTTATGCTCATCACTATAAGCCTTGCAAGCAATGTGATTAATGAGTTAGTTGCGGGATAAAGTATTACGGAACGAGTAAAGAGAGTTGCCGGTAATGAGATTGAACTAGATATAATGATACCGACGATCGAATCTCGGGCCAGTAACATACCGATGACAAAGGGAACAATGTATGTTGTTGTGCGGTTTGACCGATAAAGATCTTCATTGAATATGTAGGATCCAATATGAGCATCCAGGTTCCGCTATTGGTTATTCATTGGAGATATGTCTTGATCGTGTCTACATAGTTCTCTAAGGGTCTGCACGCTTAACGTTCGACGATGATTTGTATTGTGAGTTATGTGTTTTTGTTGACCAAAGTTTGTTTGGAGTCCCGGATGAGATCACGGACGTGACGAGGAGTCTCGAAATGGTCGAGACATCAAGATTGATATATTAGAAGGCTATATTCGATATCAGAATGGTTTCGGAGAAGTTCGGCTATTTTCCGGAGTACCGGGAGGTTACCGGAACCCCCCGGGGAGTTGTTGAGCCTTAGTGGGCCTTAGTGGAAAGAGGAGGCAGCGGCCAGGAGGTGCCCCCCCAAGCCCAGTCCGAATTGGACAAGGGGTTGGGGGCGCCCCCCTCTCCCTTCCTTTCCCCCTCTCCTTTAGGTGGAATCCTACTAGGACTTGGAGTCCTAGTAGGACTCCCCTCTCCCGCCGCGCCTAGCAAGGGCCGACCGGCCTCCCCCTCCCTCCTTTATATACGGGGGCAGGGGTGCTCCCCAAGACACACCAAGTTCTTGATACGTCTCCAGCGTATCTACTTTTCCAAACACTTTTGCCTTGTTTTGAACTCTAACTTGCATGATTTGAATGGAACTAACCCGGACTGACGCTGTTTTCACGAGAATTGCCCTGGTGTTATTTTTGTGCAGAAATAAAAATTCTCGGAATGACCTGAAACTCCACGGAGTCACGTTTTGGAATTAATAAAAAATATTGGCGAAAGAATCAATAGAGGGGGACCCACACCTTGTCCACGAGGGTGGGTGGGCGCGCCCCGTGCCTCGTGGGTCCCCTGGACCTTCACCGACCTCAACTCCAACTCTATATATTCACGTTCAGGGAGAAAAAAAATCTGAGAGAAGGATTCATCACGTTTTACGAAACGGAGCCGCTGCGAAGCCCTAATCTTCCTCGGGAGGGCTGATCTGGAGTCCGTTCGGGGCTCCGGAGAGGGGAATCCATCGCCATCGTCATCATCAACCATCCTCCATCACCAATTTCATGATGCTCACCGTCGTGCATGAGTAATCCCATCGTAGGCTTGCTAGACGGTGATGGGTTGGATGAGATTTACCATGTAATCGAGTTAGTTTTGTTAGGGTTTGATCCCTAGTACCCATTATGTTCTAAGATTGATGTTGCTATGACTTTGCCATGCTTAATGCTTGTCACTAGGGCCCGAGTGCTATGATTTCAGATCTGAACCTATTATGTTTCCATGAATATATGTGAGTTCTTGATCCTTTCTTGCAAGTTATAGTCACCTACTACGTGTTATGATCCGGCAAACCCCGGAGTGACAATAGTCGGGACACTTCCCGGTGATGACTGCATTTTGAGGAGTTCGTGTATTCACTAAGTGCTAATGCTTTGGTCTGGTACTCTATTAAAAGGAGGCCTTAATATCCCTTAGTTTCCATTAGGACCCTGCTGCCACGGGAGGGTAGGACAAAATATGTCATGCAAGTTCTTTTCCATAAGCACGTATGACTATATTCGGAATACATGCCTACATTACATTGATGAACTGGAGCTAGTTCAGTGTCACCCTATGTTATAACTGTTGCATGATGAATTGCATCCGACATAATTATCCATCATTGATCCATTTACCTATGAGCTTTTCACATATTGATATTTGCTTAGTTACTTCTCCATTGGCACTGTCACGATTACTACAAAACTGCTACTGTTACTTTTGCCACCATTACCATTACTTACATACTACTTTGCTACTAAATACTTTGCTGCAGATATTAAGTCTTTCAGGTGTGGTTAAATCGACAACTCAGCTGCTAATACTTGAGAATATTCTTTGGCTCCCCTTGTATCGAATCAATAAATTTCGGTTGAATACTCTATCCTCGAAAACTATTGCGATCGCCTATACTTGTGGGTTATCAAGACCTTTTTCTAGCGCCGTTGCCAGGGAGCATAGCTCTATTCTTTGAGTCACTTGGGATTTATATCTGTTGATCACTATGAGGAACTTGAAAGATGAAAGAATCAAGATTTTTCCCTCAACTACGAGGGGAGGTAAGGAACTGCCATCCAGCTCTGCACTTCATTCACCTTCTGTTATGAGTAAACTTGCGACACCTACACCTATACATGCTATTGATTCTGATATGTCGCATGTTATTGATGATGCCTCTTCTACTATGCATGATGTTTATGATGAAACTACTTCTCTAGATAATAATGTGCCATTAGGTGAATTTCTTGATGAACAACTTGCTAGGGTTAGAGAGAATGAAATTATTGAAACTGTTGATATTGATGAAAGTGATGATGAAGATTCTCCCCTAGATATGAATTGCCTTTTGTGTCTGAGGGTTATGTTATGGATGAAAAAACTGCTAGGGACCTTTTTGCTTGCAATGATAGATATGATCTTAAGAAACTGTTAGGTAAGCTGAAAGAAAAGTCTCTGAATGCTAGAATGAAATATGACCCTGCTTTTGCTACTTCACCTATTTGTGTTACTGATAAGGATTATGATTTCTCTGTCGATCCTAAGTTAATTGCTTTGGTTGAATCTGATCCTTTTCATGGCTATGAATCTGAAACCATTGTGGCACATCTTACTAAATTGAACGATATAGCCACCCTATTTACTCATGAGGGGAAAATTGCTATTACTATATCCTTAAATTGTTTCCTTTCTCATTAAAGGGTGATGCTAAGATATGGTTTAATTCTCTTGCTCCTGGCTGTGTGCGTAGTCCCCATGATATGATTTATTACTTCTCTGCAAAATATTTCCCCGCTCATAAGAAACAAGCTGCCTTAAGGGAAATATTTAATTTTGTGCAAATTGAAGAAGAGATTCTCGCACAAGCTTGGGGGAGGCTTCTCCGATTACTTAATGCTTTGCCTGATCATCCTCTCAAGAAAAATGAAATACTTGATATCTTTTATAATGGACTAACCGATGCTTCCAAAGACCACCTGGATAGTTGTGATGGTTGTGTTTTCAGGGAAAGAACTGTTGAGCAAGCTGAATTGCTATTGAATAATATATTGAGTAATGATAATGATTGGACACTTCCTGAACCAACTCCTAAGCCAACTCCGAATAAAAGGGGTATTCTATTTCTCAGTCGTGAAGATATGCAAGAGGCAAAGAAATCTATGAAAGAAAAAGGTATTAAAGCTGAAGATGTTAAGAATTTACCACCTATTGAAGAAACACATGGTCTTGATAACCCGACACAGGTAGTAAAGGTAAATCCTCGATGAAGGTGATATTCCTCGTAATAAATCTGCTAGTCAATGCTTGGATGAGTTTGATAATTAGAAAACTTCAATGCTTATGTTGGTAGACAATTGAAACATAATGCTTATATGGTTGAACACTTGAGTGATTATATGTCGAGAGTTAAAGGTGACCTTAAGCTTATTAGTAAACATGCATCCATGGTTACCACTCAACTAGAACAAGTGCTTAAGGCACAAGATGATTTGCTTAATGAATTAAATAATAAGAACAATGATAATGTTGTTAGAGTTATGACTAGAGGTGGTAAAATGACTCAGGAACCTTTGTATCCCGAGGGCCATCCTAAGAGAGTTGAGCAGGATACTCAGAGAGCTAATGTTGATGCACCTAGTCCTTCTAAGAAAAATAAAAAGAAAAATGATAGGACTTTGCATGCTTCTAGTGAACCTGATATAGACACACCTGAGAATCCCAATGATATTTATATTTCTGATGTTGAAACACAATCTGGTAATGAACATGAACCTAGTGATAATGTTAATGATGATGTTCATGTTGATGCTCAACCTAGCAATAACAATGATATAGAGATTGAACCTGTTGTTGATCTTGATAACCCACAATCAAAGAATCAACGTTATGATAAGAGAGACTTCGTTGCTAGGAAGCATGGTAAAGAAAGAGAACCATGGGTTCAGAAACCCTGCCTTTTCCTCCTAAGCCATCCAAGAAAAAGGATGATGAGGATTTTGAGCGCTTTGCTGAAATGATTAGACCTATCTTTTTGCGTATGCGTATAACTGATATGGTTAAAATGAATCCTTATGCTAAGTATATGAAAGATATTGTTACAAATAAAAGAAAGATACCCGAAGATGAAATTTCCACCATGCTTGCTAATTATACCTTTAAGGGTGGAATACCAAAGAAACTAGGAGATCCGGGAGTACCAACTATACCATGCTCCATCAAAAGAAACTATGTTAAAACTACTTTATGTGATCTTGGAGCCGGTGTTAGTGTTATGCCTCTCTCTTTATATCGTAGACTTGATTTGAATAAGTTGACACCTATTGAAATCTCTTTGCAAATGACCGATAAATCAACTGCTATACCCGTCGGTATTTGTGAGGATGTGCCTGTTGTGGTTGCGAACGTTACTATTTTAACGGACTTTGTTATTCTTGATATTCCTGAGGACGACAGTATGTCGATCATCCTTGGTAGACACTTTTGGAATACTACAGGGGCTGTTATTGATTGCAACAAAGGCAATGTCACTTTTCATGTTAATGGTAATGAGCATACGGTACACTTCCTGAAGAAACAACCTCAAGTTCATAGTATCAATTCTATTGCAAATTTTTTAATGATTACTATTGGAGGTTTTGAATTCCCTCTTCCTACTGTCAAAAAGAAATATGATATTATTATTGTTGGGGACATGCATATCCCCGTTGAGGTAACATAGTGTTATTCGAAAATTCTCCTGTTTCATGTTATTCGGAAGAAGTTTGTTAACAAGACTTGATTAACCTTGTTGGTGGATTCCTTTTGATGAGCATGAGATGGATGAAATTAGAAAGCACAACTCTCTGTACCAGCCTTTTACTTTCTGTCATTTAGATTAAATAAAGCAAAAATAGTATTTTCTGTCTATTTTCTGAATTATCCCTGCAATAAAAAATTATCCTGAAAATAAAGTTCTCCAAATGCCCTGAAAATGGAGTATGATTTTTTGTAGTATATTTTAAAAAAATTGGCACTTAGAACACACCAGGGGGAGCCACCACTTGGCCACGAGGGCACAGGGCGCGGCCACCCCCCTGGGGCGCGCCCCCTGCCTCATGGACCCCACATGGACCCCCTACACTTATTCCAGCACCCACACACTTCGTCCTCCTCCAGAAAAAATCATCCCGTAGCTCAAACCTGTGTTCTAGCTCGTTTTGCTGTCATTTTCGATCTCCTTGCTCAAAGCTCCATTCACAAAACTGCTTTGGGAGATTGTTATTCGGTATGTGACTCCTCCAACGGTCCAATTAGTTTTTGTTCTAGTGCTTTATTTATTGCAAAATTTTGCTGCTGAGGTGACCCTGTTCTTGAGCTTGCATGTCAAATTTATATGGTCCAAAGTAGTTTTAATGCATGATATAACCTCTAGGCACTTGTGGGAGTAGTTGCTATCAATCTTGTTGAGTTTGGTTCACTTTTATTTTGAGTCATTAAAAAATTCAGAATTTTTTTAGAGGAAGAAAAATGTTTAGGAAAATGTACCAAGGTGGTTCTTCAAGGAAGCAAGAACCAAGGCTCATGATACGTGAGCCGGATTCTGAACCACCAAGGGAAGCTCAAGTGCGGCCTTGTGAATGGCCGTCAGAAGAGTTTATGGTCCAAGAAGGCTTCAAGGATGAATTTGATGCGTATGTACGTAATGCTGATCTTGAGGACTTCGTATCAGATAAGTGCCAACAATATTATTACCTCACTGATTCCTTTGTGAGGAGGTTTAAATTTTCATCCACGCGCAACACTCACACTATTTTATTTGACCTCTATGATAAATCATACACCTTGGACCTTGAAGATTTTAACACTGCTTGTAAAATCCCACAGTGGGGCAACTTTAGTGAACCTCACAAATCAGAATATAAAGACTTTCTTGCTAGTATCACTGTGGGAGAAACTAGAGAGATCACACAAGCTACCATAGGGAGCATTCATTTCCCTTCCATACATTACTTTGCGCTCTTTATAGGTAGATGCATTAACAGTAAAGATGAGCTTTGTCACATGTGTGTTCCAGATCTTAGTGTCCTCAAGAGTGCGGTATTAGGTGATAAATAATATAACTTGGGGGCCATTGTTGCACAGAGGTTACATCTTAATGGTAAAGGTGGAGATTTGTTTGGTGGAATTTATGCAACTCGTTTAGTTGATTATCTTGGTGTACCCATAAGTGGAAATGATATTGAGTTGCCACCTACTTATCTAGATTATAATGCTATGGTTTGCCATCAGTTTCTTGAGAGGAATGAACAGTTCCTCCAATACCGACTAATCTTTGACAGACAACGTACTATCCATATTACTCTCCTTGCTCCTACTTTCTTTAACTTTCAGGCAAACATGAGATATTTTATAACTAGGGAGGAGGCAAATGAATATGAGAGGAGGAAGGGGGCAGCTCGCCTCCAGGCTGCAGCTCTCCAGGCAGTAGCTGCTGCATCCCAGTACAACCCCGATTACGACTTTGGATATCCACCAGGACAGCCATGGGCATAGACCAACTTAGGCCAAAAGCCTAAGCTTGGGGGAGTACGTATTTCTTACCGACATTAGATTCATGTACACACTCATTCTAGTTCTCGGTGTTCATACTTTTTCATTGTACTATCCATGCTAGTTTATTTTCTTTTCTTGCTTTCTTCTTGTGTGTTTGAAAAACTTTGAGAAAAACCAAAAGAATATATTTAGGTGTAGCTTTTAGCTAGATTACTTTCCATGCTTGTAGTAGTAATATTAAAAGAAAATCCAAAAAGATTTCCAGTTCTTCTTTTGCTTGTTGGGAGCTTTCCCGTGTAAATAGTTTTAGTTTTCTTTGAATTTCTTTTCTTTCCTTTGGGGGGTCTAGAGGGGAAGACCACGATGAAAATGTTGAGTGGCTCTCATATGCATTATTGTTGACCTAACCAAGAGCCCATATTTCCTTGTCTTCTCCTTTGTATTAAATGCTTGCAGATTCTAGCTTAGTCCAATACACGTGCACTCTTATTATTATCCACACCGTTCGGTCATGCAAGTGAAAGGCAATAATGATGATATATGATGAAATAATTGAGATGGGAGAAGCTGGTATGAACTCGACCTATCTTGTTTTTGTAAATATGATTAGTTCATCGTTCCTGATTTAGCCTATTATGAATGAAACATGTTTGCAATGAGAATTAGATATTATAGTTATTCATGCCATGCTTAATTAGCTAGGAGTTTATAATGGTTTATCTTGCATGCCAACATGCTATTAAAATGGTTGTGATGTGGTATGATAGGGTGGTATCCTCCTTTGAATGATTCGAGCGGCTTGACTTGGCACATGTTCACACATGTAGTTGAAACAAAATCAACATAGCCTCCACGATATTTATGTTCATGGTGATTTATATCCTACTCATGCTTGCACTCATTGTTGGTTAATCTTAATGCATGTTCATGATTGTTGTCGCTCTCTAGTTGGTCGCTTCCCAGTCTCTTTCTAGCCTTCACTTGTACTAAGCGGGAATGTTGCTTATGCATCCACTTCCATAAATCCCAAAGTTGTTCCATATGAGTCCACCATACCTTCCTATATGTGGTATAATCCTGTCGTTCCAAGTAAATTTGTATGTGCCAAACTCTAAACCTTCAAATGAATTTCTGTTTTGTATGCTCGAATAGCTCATGTATCAACTAGGGCTGTCTATATCTTCCATGCTAGGTGGGTTATTCTCACGATGAGTGGACTCCGCTCATCATTCACGAGAAAATGGCCGGTAACCGGGATGCCCAGTCCCATGCTCAAATCAAATCAAAATAATTGCAAACAAAACTCCCCCAGGATTGTTGTTAGTTGGACGGTACCCATTGTTTCGGGCCAGCCATGGAATGTGCTCGTTGGGTGGGGGAGTATAAACTTACCATTCTGTATGGGAACCACCTATAATGTATTTAGCATGGAAGATATCGAGATCTCTTGGTTGTTATGTTGACAATGAAAGTATGCCGCTCAAGATATTATTTATCTCTGTTTCAAAACTCGAGCTCTGGCACCTCTGCAAATCCCTGCTTCCCTCTGCAAAGGGCCTATCTATTTACTTTTATGTTGAGTCATCATCCTCTTATTAAAAAGCACCAGTCGGAGAGCACCGCTGTCATTTGCATGCATTGCTATTAATTTACATTGAGTATGACTATGACTGGATCTCTTTTTCCATGAATTACAATGTCTAGTTAGTCCTTGATCTTCAGGGGTGCTCTACTTTTATGTTTTGTGGTCTCAGAAAATGCTAGCGAGATACCATCTTGTTATATCGTATTATGTTTGTTTTGAGAAAGTGTTGTCATCCAAGATTTATTATTATTGCTCGCTAGTCGATTATGCCATTGACATGAGTAAATGTGAGACCTAAGTGTTATTGTGAATGTGGTTAGTTCATAATCTTTGCTGAAAACTTGAATGCTGGCTTTACATATTTGCAACAACAAGATCAAACAGAGTTTGTAAAAGTTTTTCTTTATCACTTTTAGTTTGTCAACTGAATTGCTTGAGGACAAGCAAAGGTTTAAGCTTGGGGGAGTTGATACGTCTCCAATGTATCTACTTTCCCAAGCACTTTTACCCTTGTTTTGGACTCTAACTTGCATGATTTGAATGGAACTAACCCGGACTGACGCTGTTTTCCGTGAATTGCCAGGGTGTTATTTTTGTGCGGAAATAAAAGTTCTCGGAATGACCTGAAACTCCACGGACTCACATTTTGGAATTAATAAAAAAATTGGCGAAAGAATCAACAGAGGGGGACCCACACCCTATCCACGAGGGTGCTGGGCGCGCCCACCCCCTAGGCGCACCCCCTGCCTCGTGGGTCCCTTGGACCTCCACCAACCTCAACTCCAACTCTATATATTCACGTTCGGGGAGAAAAAAATCAGAGAGAAGGATTCATCGCGTTTTACGATACGGAGCCGCCGCCAAGCCCTAATCTTCCTCGGGAGGGCTGATCTGGAGTCCGTTCGGGGCTCCAGAGAGGGGAATCTGTCGCCATCGTCATCATCAACCATCCTCCATCACCAATTTCATGATGCTCACCGCCGTGCGTGAGTAATCCCATCGTAGGCTTGCTGGATGGTGATGGGTTGATGAGATTTACCATATAATCGAGTAAGTTTTGTTAGGGTTTGATCCCTAGTACCCATTATGTTCTAAGATTAATGTTGCTATGACTTTTCCATGCTTAATGCTTGTCACTAGGGCCCGAGTGCCATGATTTAAGATCTGAACCTATTATGTTTCCATGAATATATGTGAGTTCTTGATCCTATCTTGCAAGTTATAGTCACCTACTACATGTTATGATTCGGCAAACCCCAGAGTGACAATAGTCGGGACACTTCCCGGTGGTGACCGTAGTTTGAGGAGTTCGTGTATTCACTAAGTGCTAATGCTTTGGTCCAGTACTCTATTAAAAGGAGGCCTTAATATACCTTAGTTTCCATTAGGACCCCACTGCCACGGGAGGGTAGGACAAAAGATGTCATGCAAGTTCTTTTCCACAAGCACGTATGACTATATTCGGAATACATGCCTACATTACATTGATGAACTGGAGCTAGTTCTGTGTCACCCTATGTTATAACCGTTGCATGATGAATTGCATCCGACATAATTATCCATCATTGATCCATTGCCTACGAGCTTTTCACATATTGATCATTGCTTAGTTACTTCTCCGTTGCCACTATTACGATTGCTACAAAACTGCTACTGTTACTTTTGCCACCGTTACTGTTACTTCCATACTACTTTGCTACTAAATACTTTGCTGCATATATTAAGTCTTTCAGGCGTGGTTGAATTGACAACTCAGCTGCTAATACTTGAGAATATTCTTTGGCTCCCCTTGTGTCGAATCAATAAATTTGGGTTGAATACTCTACCCTCGAAAACTGTTACGATCCCCTATACTTGTGGGTTATCAGTTCTCGCTTAACCATGTGCGGTGCCCCTCCACAGTTTCACACCTCGGTCATATCGTCGTAATGCTTAGGCGAAGCCTTGCGCCGGTAATTTCATCATCACTGTCGCCACGCCGTCGTGCTGATGGAACTCACCCTCATCCTCAACTGGATCAAGAGCACGAGGGATGTCATTGAGTTGAACATGTGCTGAACAGGAGGTGCCGTACTTTCGGTACTTGGATAAGTTGGATCGTGAAGATGCTTGACTACATCAACCGCGTTACTAAACGCTTCCGCTTTTGATCTACGAGGGTACGTGGACACACTCTCCCCTCTCATTGTTGTGCATCTCCTAGATAGATCTTGTGTGATCGTAGGATTTTTTTTTAAATTACCGTGTTCCCCAACAGTGGTATCAGAGCCAGGTCTATGCGTAGATTTTTACGCGCGAGTAGAACACAAAGAGTTGTGGGCAACAATAGTCATACTGCTTACCACCAACGTCTTACTTTGATTCGGCGGTATTGTTGGATGAAGTGGCTCGGACCGACATTACATGACCGTGTTCATGACTGGTTCTCCGACGTGCTTTTGCACATAGGTGGCTGGCGGGTGTCTGTTTCTCCAACTTTAGTTGAATTGAGTTTGACTACTGCCGGTCCTTGTTGAAGATTAAAACAACACACTTGACAAAAAATACTTGTGGTTTTGATGTGTAGGTAAGAACGGTTCTTGCTAGAAGCCCGTAGCAGCCATGTAAAACTTGCAACAACAAAGTAGAGGATATCTAACTTGTTTTTGTAGGGCTTGTTGTGATGTGATATGGTCAAGACATGACGTGATATAAATTATTGTATGAGATGATCATGTTTTGTAACAGAATTATCGGCAACTAGCAGGAGCCATATGGTTGTCGCTTTATTGTATGAAATGCAATCACCATGTAATTGATTTACTTTATCACTAAGCGGTAGCGATAGTCGTAGTAGCAATAGTTGGCAAGACGACAACGATGCTGCGATGGAGATCAAGGTGTCAAGCCGGTGACGATGGAGATCATGACGATGCTTTGATGATGAAGATCATGAGCACAAGATGATGATGGCCATATCATGTCACATATTTTGATTGCATGTGATGTTTATCTTTTTATGCATCTTATTTTGCTTAGTACAGCGGTAGCATTATAAGATGATCCCTTACTAAATTTCAAGGTATAAGTGTTCTCCCTAAGTATGCACCGTTGCTACAGTTCGTCGTGCCCAGACACCACGTGATGATCGGGTGTGATAAGCTCGACGTCCACATACAATGGGTGCAAGCCAGTTTTACACGTGCAGAATACTTGGGTTAAAACTTGATTAGCCTAGCATATGCAGATATGGCCTCGGAACACTAAGACCGAAAGGTCGAACGTGAATCATATAGTAGATATGATCAACATAGTGATGTTCACCATTGAAAACTACTCCGTCTCACGTGATGATCGGACATGGTTTAGTTGATTTGGATCACGTGATCATTTAGATGACTAGAGGGATGTATATCTAAGTGGGAGTTCCTAAGTAATATGATTAATTGAACTTTCATTTATCATGAACTTAGTCCTAATAGTTTTTGCATCTCTATGTTGTTGTAGATCAATGGCCCGTGCTACCGTTCCCTTGAATTTTTATGTGTTCCTAGAGAAAGCTAAGTTGAAAGATGATGGTAGCAATTACACGGACTGGGTCCCTAACTTGAGTATTGTCCTCATTGCTGCATAGAAGAATTACGTCCTGGAAGCACCGCTAGGTGCTAGGCCTGCTGTAGGTGCAACTACGGACGTTGTGAACGTCTGGCAGAGCAAAGCTGATGACTACTCGATAGTTCAGTGTGCCATGCTTTACGGCTTAGAATAGGGACTTCAAAGACGGTTTGAACGTCATGGAGCATATGAGATGTTCCAAGAGTTGAAGTTAATATTTCAAGCAAATGCCCGAGTTGAAAGATATGATGTCTCCAATAAGTTCTATAACTTCAAGATGGAGGAGTATAGTTCTGTCAGTGAACGCATACTCAGAATGTCTGGGTACCATACCCACTTAACTCGGTTGGGAGTTAATCTTCCTGATGATAGTGTCATTGATAGAGTTCCTCAATCACTGCCACCAAGCTATAAAGGTTTCGTGATGAACTAAAATATGCAAGGGATGACGAAAACGATTCCCGAGCTCTTCGCAATGCTAAAGGCTGCGAAGATAGAAATCAAGAAGGAGCATCAAGTGTTGATGGTTAACAAGACCACTAGTTTCAAGAAAAAGGGAAAAGGGAAGAAGGGGAACTTCAAGAAGAACGGCAAGCAAGTTGCTGCTCAAGGGAAGAAGCCCAAGTCTGAACCTAAGCCTGAAACTGAGTGCTTCTACTACAAAGGGAATGGTTACTAGAAACGGAACTGCCCCAAGTATTTGGCGGATAAGAAGGATGACAAAGTGAAAGGTATATTTGATATACATGTTATTGATGTGTATCTTACTAATGCTCGTAGTAGTGCCTGGGTATTTGATACTGGTTCTGTTGCTCATATTTGCAACTCGAAATAGGGGCTACGGATTAAACAAAGATTGGCTAAGGATGAGGTGACGATGCGCGTCGGGAATGGTTCCAAGGTCGATGTGATCGCTGTCGGCATGTGATAACCCACAAGTATAGGGGATCACAACAGCTTTCGAGGGTAGAGTATTCAACCCAAATTTATTGATTCGACACAAGGGGTGTCACGCCCAATATGCGACCCTATCCAAAAGGAACTCGAAGGTCCCACCAAGGATAGACCCGCATATTAAAACGCTTTTGCAAGGTGGATATCATTACATCAACATTACATAATAGATGGGGATACATACATAAGGCATACAATGCCACACGAATACAACATTACAATACATCAGAGCATCATCCGCCTACGGATGAATCACAAACAGAAACTCAAACGACATCCACCCTGCTAGCCCAGGCTGCCGACCTGGAACCTATCCCCTGATCGAAGAAGCAGAAGAAGAACTCAACACAATCAAGCATCGCTCTCGCGTCATGATCATCGCATGAACCTGTACCTGCAACTGTTGTTGTAGTAATCTGTGAGCCACGAGGACTCAGCAATCCCATTACCATGGGTATCAAGACTAGCAAAGCTTAATAGGAAAGGAAGGGGTAAAGTGGTGAGGCTACAACAGCGACTAAGCATATATGGTGGCTAACATACGCAAATAAGAGCGAGAAGAGAGCAAAAGGAACGGTCGTGAACTAGCAATGATCAAGAAGTGATCCTGAACTCCTACTTATGTCAAACATAACCCAGAAACCGTGTTCACTTCTCGGACTCCACCGAGAAGAGACCATCACGGCTACACACGCGGTTGATGTGTTTTATTTCGGATCTGGTGTCAAGTTATCTACAACCGGACATTAACAAATTCCCATCTGCCAATAACTGCAGGCACGGCTTTTGAAAGATTATACCCTGCAGGGGTGTCCCAACTTAGCCCATGACAAGCTCTCGCGATCAATGAAGGAATAGACCTTCTCCCAAGAAGACCCGATCAGACTCGGAATCCCGGTTTACAAGACATTTCAGCAATGGTAAAACAAGACCAGCAAAGCCGCCCGATGCGCCGACAATCCCGATAGGAGCTGCACATATCTCGTTCTCAGGGCAACACCAGATGAGCAATCTGTACAACTAAAACCAGACCTCAAGTTTCCCTGAGGGGGCGCTGCAAAGGGCTCTAGTTCGGACCAACACTTAGACAAGCACTGGCCCGGGGGGGATGTAATAAAGAGGACCCTTGGGTTAATTACTCCCAAGGGAAATATAGGTGGTGGTGAGGCAAATGGTAAAACCAAGGTTGGGCCTTACTGGAGGAGTTTTATTCAAAGCGAACTGTCGAGGGGGTCACATAAATCACCCGACCGCATAAGGAACGCAAAATCCGGGAACATAACACCGGTATGACGGAAACTAGGGCGGCAAGAGTGGAACAAAACACTAGGCATAAGGCCGAGCCTTCCACCCTTTACCAAATATATAGATGCATTAATAATATAAGAGATATTGTGATATCCCAACAAAAATCCTGTCCACCATGGAGCAATCTTCAACTTCACCTGCAACTAGCAACGCTATAAGAGGGGCTGAGCAAAAGCGGTAACATAGCCAAACAACGGTTTGCTAGGAAGGGTGTCAAAGGTTAGAGGTTCATGGCAATATGGGAGGCTTGATGAGCAAAAGATAGGTAACGCAGCAAAGCGATAGAATGAATCAACTAGCATAGCAATGATAGTAGTGAGATCCAGGGTAGCGGTCATCTTGCCTGAAATCCCGCAAGGAAGAAGAACGAGTCCATGAAGAAGACGAACGGACGTAGTCGAACGAATCCTCACAATCGCAACGTTACTGGAACTAAGAAGCAACACCGGAAAGAAACAAACAACATGGTAAACAAACTTCACATAAACATGGCATGATGCACAAACAAGTATGATGCATGTCCGGTTTAAAGAGTCATGGCATGGCAAAGTGCAACGAACAACACTACAAATTAAATGGAGCTCAATATGCAACGAGTTGCATATTGATGAAACACCACATCAATTATTTAGTTCTCTCTCGGTTTTGTACCCAACAATATTAAATGTTGATTAACATGGCAAGAGGTGAAGTATAACCAAACTACCTATCTAGGCAATTTTAAATGAGGCCGGAAGTAACAAACAATAATTCCGGAAAATCCCCATGTGCATATTTTAGATTTGGTCCTGTTCTGCCTATTACATAATTTTAGAGTTGTTAAACAGGAAAATAAAGTGGACCATGTAAACTAGGCATTTTTCCACCCCATTTACATATAAAGAACATTTAATTCCAAGCTACGGTTATTTAGTTATGAAATAAATCATTTTAACATGGCATTTATGCAAATTAACACAACCAGCATTTTAAACATTTTAACATGGGATGAAAATGGCATATTATTAATCTACACAATTTTCTGAGCATTTTACATATATAAATCATTTTGATATGATGCACGATTGATGAGTTATTAAATGCGTGAACTCTAGGGACTTTTCTGCAAATCTGTAATTCCCTGGAAATTAGCTAAATTCGCTGAAACTGAAAAAAAAACGTAATGGGCTGAAACTACACAGAACATGGGCTAAATAGAGGAGGGGCTGTGGGCGCTCACCCATGGGCTAAGCCCAAGATGGCGAGGAGGGAGAGACTGAGGCTGGCTGGCTTCGGCTGGGCCTGGCGCTGGCTTCGGCTGGGCCTTGAGGCGCGCTGGAGATGGGCCAGGCGTGCTGGGCCGGGGAGGCCGAGGGAGCTGGGCTGGGCCTTGGCGGTTCGTGGCCCATGCAAGGCGCGACCCATGCGGGAGGGGGCTGGCGCTCGTCCTCCTCCCCGCACAGGAGGACACGGCGAGGCCACGGCAAGGACGGCGACGATTCCAGCGACGGGGTCGATGGAGAAGAGACTGGAGGGAGCGAGGGAGGCCAGGATCCATCAGATCCGGCGCTCGGGAACCCGTTCCCGGTGGCGGCAGGCCCGGACGTGCACGGCGGTGCGGGATCCGGCCGCGAACTCCATGGCGGAGGTCTTGGTTGAGAGAGGGAGAGAGAGCTCGGGGTCAGAGAGCACGTGGGGGAGAAACAAGAGGAGGAGAGGGAGCAGGACCGGCCTGGGGGTCGCCGGCAGGGACGGCCGCACCACTCCGGCGACGCTGCCGGCGAGCGGAACGGCAGGAGGCGTGCGGGAGCGGGGCGCTCCTGCGTTGCGGGCGGTGGTGCGGTTCCGGGCCCAGATCGGCCCGGGGCGGGCCGCGGACGGGCTGGAGCGGGCCAGCGGCGGAGGAGGCTGAGGGGGACGCGTGGCCAGCTCCGGTTGGAGGAGGGAGGCTACGCGGTGGCGGCTGGCCAATGGGGAGCTGCCATGTGGCTCTCGGGAGGTGGCTGGCGCCGGATTTGGACGGGGAAGGCAGCGGCACGGGGCTCGAGGAGGGGGGCTTGGCTGCCAAAAATGGAAGGGAGGCTTCCATTTATAGGTAGGGCTAGGGTTTGAGGGGTTAGGAGGGGGGTTTCGGGACCCTCGGATCGCGATCGTGCGCTCCGGACAGAGAGGGGGACTAGGTGGCTGCAGGTGGGCTGCAAGTGACCGTGTAGAAGGTCTCGGGCTGAGAAGAGAGGGGGAGAAGTGCGGCCCAGCAATTTTTTCGGAGACCGAAACGTCCGACGATTAAACCGACTATATCGCGGTTATAAATATAACAGTTGGGCAGTCAAACGGACTCCGAATGCGACGAAACTTGGCAGGCGGTCTGTCTACACTATAATAAGACCGCACGACAAGTTGCAACCCATTCCGAGAACATTTTTATGCCACTTATAAAATAATATTTGGACGGTGCCGCGGGCGTGTGCGAGTGTGGTCGGGCTCAGAACGGACAACGGAGAGAACCGGGGAAACCTGGACGGATGCAAGTTTTATGAAAATGATGCCGATGCAATGCGCATGATGCTATGAGACGAGATGCATAACAAGAACCAAATGCAAAACAACAGACAAAAACCCAACCACGAAGGAAATAATAAATCACATCTCCGGAAAAGGCAAGAGCTGGAGTTACGAATATGGAAAGTTGTATTCGGGGCGTTACAACACTCCACCACTACGAGAGGATCTCGTCCCGAGATCCAGGATGGCACCGGAGGGAAAAGGAAGAGGACGATAAGAGGTAAACTAAATTGCTTCTTCGACAAACGAGTGAAACCATGAACCTTGGGAGGTTGAGCAAAATGAAGGAAAGAGTACAACAGAGATGAACGAGATTGCGAACAATCCGTTAGAAAAGAGGAACAAGGAACATTACGAGAACTTGAAGGTTTAGTGATAAGATAGATATTGAAACCACTCCCGTTAAAACTAGATGGGGAAGGAATAATATTGATATAATTTGGGCAGCACTCCGGTTGAACATGGAAGGAATATAATTTGAACTTGGGAAAATGAAAGCACTTGGATGAGACTCCGGTTAAGTGGATAAGCATGGAAAAGAACATGATCTTGACAAAACAAGATGATGAGTGAAGAGAACAACATCACAATGCCTTCGGAAGAAAGAATAGAAGATAGATCACTGGAATAAAAGAATGGAGAAGAAAATGCCAACTTGTGCCACAAATGAGCTTGGAAAGCATCCTTGCAAAGAAGGATTGAATGGAGTTGTTGGAAAACCAACAATGAAAAGAATAAGCTTGTAGTGGGCTTATGGAAAACATCTCAAGACTATGAGGTGTAATTCTGCCACTAACGAAAAACAATTGCTTGTTTGAGATCAACGAAGAGATGAAAAAAAAACCTCTTTCACCGAGAAGGATATGGAGAAAGCTTGGATCAATGATAAGCACCACAAATAGCAACACTCCTTAGGGAAGGCTTTAGGTGAAATATGACACAAGATAACTCCAACGAAGAGATTAATGGATTTAATATACCTCATTCTTAACAACATGTGAATCATGAGACATGAACTCAAATTATCAAGAATGACATAATACCACCTCGAATGATACGCTTGAAAGAATTGCACTTTAAAATGCAAGATAAAGAATACTTGAACTCCTCAAGACAAAACATGTGTTGAACACCATGTTTATTTTTGAGTATAGCTTGGCAGATCATAGATTCGAGAGAAATCTTGAAGAACAATTGAAGAATGAAAAGAATCCTTGACGAACCACCATGTAGAGCCTCCATGAAGAACTCCGGTAATAAAAGGATGATAGAAAGAAAGAGAAGTTGGAAAACACAAGGTGAAGCCTTGCAATGATTTAGATGGAGCTTTGCGACGATATAACTGAGAAAACTTGGAACTCCGGAAAGAAAAGATGAATATTAGAACCGAGAATTACTTCATCATGAACAATCTCCGGAAGAAGGAATTAATCACTTGGATGAAACAAGAATAAGAATTATGTCATGCCTATCCTTCACCAATTTAAATTGATGACAAGCAACGGATTTGGCATACTACTTATTCTCGTAGAAAGAATTAAGAGAGATATAGCGCCAACTTGAGGAAGGTCTTCAACAACCACCGGTAGGATTTGGAAACAACGAATATTTGATATGATAACGGAGGAAGAGAACTCTTGAACAAACCACCGTAAGAATTGAAAATGAAAGAAGTAAAGGGGTGAATCACCGGTAAGAATTAGAGAACGAATGAAGATACTTGTGGGAATTTGATACAAGAGAACGAAGAGATCACGAGCTGATTAGAGAATACTTGAGCAATGCACCGGTAAGATTTGGATAACGAGAGCTGAAGGCTGAGAATGAAGAGTTATGACATGATGGCCTTCGGAGGAAAGAAATGAAAACAACTCATGAAATGCTCCGGATGGTAAGAAAAGAATTGTCACAATCAAAACAATTATGAGGATAGCATGAAGCTAGAACCATGAATCTTGAAGAGAATGGAGCAAGATTTAAGAGAAACTCTTCTTCGGTCTTCAAATGTTGAGAATGATGACGAGAACCACCATGACAATTGTTGAGATACTCCGGGAGAATGAAAAGCGAAGGGGGTTGAGCCAACAATGAAAAGAATTTGAAAGATCTTGGAGAAAGACATATGACTGATGATAATTCATTCTTACGTCAAACTTGGAAATGAATTTGAGAATGGCTTCGGGAAAATTAGAAGAGTCAGGTAAGATCCTGGGAAAAGACCTGTGGGTTAGGGCCCACTCAAAAGAAAACACCGTTGAACGATTTTGAAGAGAGATTGCACCGGTTGAATTAAATGGCTTGAATGAGATAACAACCTCGAAATAACTTGAACTGATTGAGAATGGAAACACAAGTCTTCTGAGATATCTTGAGCACTCCGGATAAGAATAGAGAGAGGTGAACAATTAAGAGGTGCACCGACGTGGAAAAAACATTTGAAACGAGAAAAGGGATATGATCAACACCGAAAGCTTGAATTAACACCACCGGAGAAGAAACAACAATGAAGGATGATGAACTTGAAACTGTTAAGCATCTTCATGGGAAATCACCGGATAAGAACATTGATTGAAAAGAGTGAATAGACTTCACATGAATAAATGGATACTTGATTAAAAATGAGTCCTTGAAGAAAAGGGGTGGGAGGGTGGGAAAACAAAGACAACTTGAGACGGATGAAACAAACACCGTTGAGAAAAGTTATAATTGATCTCGCAAATATTGAAATGATTGGATCCACTTGAAGAGAAGCACACCGGTTGGAAAGAATTAACATGACAACCTCAATGATCAAAAGGATTAGTATTCACATAGCAATATGAGAACACCGTTTAGGAAAGGTATGGATTCAACATTTGACTTCGAAGCAACTCGAATACCACAAATAAAACAAAACAAAGGATTTGGCTTGCAGAATAAGCCGGAACAAACATATGATAGATCCCATATCGTATCATGTGTCTGTTGGAAAGATATCCTATGAGCTACTTGAATTCCCACCTATAAAACTCCTGAAACTTTCTGGTTATGCAATCTGGTGTTGGGGATACAGGGGAAGCAATATATCTCACCCAAACTAACAATACCTACATCCAGCTGTATCCATCCGTCAACACATAACCAAGAAACCTTCGGAAATCGTGTACCTCAACCTTCGAAAAGCATCCGTTATACGAGTTATGGCAATACTCCCGAGCTCGCCCCAGTACTGGGTTATCGGGGTTATCTCACCAACAACTGCCTAAAAGAGATTTTCGATGTCGGCAAATCTCAGGTATTCCAGAACTGCAACGATAAAATTGTGACGACAACACCTCAGAGCTCAACTCCCCGGGTCAAAGCCACATAAATAGACAGGAGGCACCAAGAACAATGTTCTCGTCACAAACCATCGGAACGATTCCAAGATACCCGCGTGATCCTAAAAAAAATTTAGTGAAATTTGAGGAGAGGAAAGTCAAAACATCTACGTCAAGAGTCCTCACCAGAGCAACGAAGGGGGCTGAGAAGTAAAAAGAATCCTACTCTCCGATATATATAATCCTAAGACTCAAAATAGTTTTCTTCTAGACTCAACAATGGCCAACAATCAAGGGGGCTCCTAAGGTCGGTCGAGGCTCTGATTACCAACTTGTCACGCCCAATATGCGACCCTATCCAAAAGGAACTCGAAGGTCCCACCAAGGATAGACCCGCATATTGAAACGCTTTTGCAAGGTGGATATCATTACATCAACATTACATAATAGATGGGGATACATACATAAGGCATACAATGCCACACGAATACAACATTACAATACATCAGAGCATCATCCGCCTACGGATGAATCACAAACAGAAACTCAAACGACATCCACCCTGCTAGCCTAGGCTGCCGACCTGGAACCTATCCCCTGATCGAAGAAGCAGAAGAAGAACTCAACGCAATCAAGCATCGCTCTCGCGTCATGATCATCGCATGAACCTGTACCTGCAACTGTTGTTGTAGTAATCTGTGAGCCACGAGGACTCAGCAATCCCATTACCATGGGTATCAAGACTAGCAAAGCTTAATAGGAAAGGAAGGGGTAAAGTGGTGAGGCTGCAGCAGCGACTAAGCATATATGGTGGCTAACATACGCAAATAAGAGTGAGAAGAGAGCAAAAGGAACGGTCGTGAACTAGCAATGATCACGAAGTGATCCTGAACTCCTACTTACGTCAAACATAACCCAGAAACCGTGTTCACCGGACTCCACCGAGAAGAGACCATCACGGCTACACACGCGGTTGATGCGTTTTATTTCAGTTCTGGTGTCAAGTTATCTAGAACCGGACATTAACAAATTCCCATCTGCCAATAACCGCAGGCACGGCTTTCGAAAGATTATACCCTGCAGGGGTGTCCCAACTTAGCCCATGACAAGCTCTCGCGATCAACGAAGGAATAGACCTTCTCCCAGGAAGACCTGATCAGACTCGGAATCCCGGTTTACAAGACATTTTAGCAATGGTAAAACAAGACCAGCAAAGCCACCCGATGCGCCGACAATCCCGATAGGAGCTGCACATATCTCGTTCTCAGGGCAACACCGGATGAGCAATCCGTACAGCTAAAACCAGACCTCAAGTTTCCCTGAGGGGGCGCTGCAAAGGGCTCTAGTTCGGACCAACACTTAGACAAGCACTGGCCCCGGGGGGGGGGAGCTGTAATAAAGATGACCCTTGGGTTAATTACTCCCAAGGGAAATATAGGTGGTGGTGAGGCAAATGGTAAAACCAAGGTTGGGCCTTGCTGGAGGAGTTTTATTCAAAGCAAACTGTCGAGGGGGTCCCATAAATCACCCGACCGCGTAAGGAACGCAAAATCCGGGAACATAACACCGGTATGACAAAAACTAGGGCGGCAAGAGTGGAACAAAACACTAGGCATAAGGCCGAGCCTTCCACCCTTTACCAAATATATAGATGCATTAATAATATAAGAGATATTGTGATATACCAACAAAAATCCTGTCCACCGTGGAGCAATCTTCAACTTCACCTACAACTAGCAACGCTATAAGAGGGGCTGAGCAAAAGCGGTAACATAGCCAAACACCGGTTTGCTAGGAAGGGTGTCAAAGGTTAGAGGTTCATGGCAATATGGGAGGCTTGATGAGCAAAAGATAGGTAACGCAGCAAAGCGATAGAACGAAGCAACTAGCATAGCAATGATAGTAGTGAGATCCAGGGTAGCGGTCATCTTGCCTGAAATCCCGCAAGGAAGAAGAACGAGTCCATGAAGAAGACGAACGGACGTAGTCGAACGAATCCTCACAATCGCAACGTTACTGGAACTAAGAAGCAACACCGGAAAGAAACAAACAACATGGTAAACAAACTTCACATAAACATGGCATGATGCACAAACAAGTATGATGCATGTCCGGTTTAAAGAGTCATGGCATGGCAAAGTGCAACAAACAACACTACAAATTAAATGGAGCTCAATATGCAACGAGTTGCATATTGACGAAACACCACATCAATTATTTAGTTCTCTCTCGGTTTTGTACCCAACAATATTAAATGTTGATTAACATGGCAAGAGGTGAAGTATAACCAAACTACCTATCTAGGCAATTTTAAATGAGGCCGGAAGTAACAAACAATAATTCCGGAAAATCCCCATGTGCATATTTTAGATTTGGTCCTGTTCTGCCTATTACATAATTTTAGAGTTGTTAAACAGGAAAATAAAGTGGACCATGTTAAACTAGGCGTTTTTCCACCCCATTTACATATAAAGAACATTTAATTCCGAGCTACGGTTATTTAGTTATGAAATAAATCATTTTAACATGGCATTTATGCAAATTAACACAACCAGCATTTTAAACATTTTAACATGGGATGAAAATGGCATATTATTAATCTACACAATTTTCTGAGCATTTTACATATATAAATCATTTTGATATGATACACGGTTGATGAGTTATTAAATGCATGAACTCTAGGGACTTTTCTGCAAATCTGTAATTCCCTGGAAATTAGCTAAATTCGCTGAAACTGAAAAAAACGTAACGGGCTGAAACTACACAGAACATGGGCTAAATAGAGGAGGGGCTGTGGGCGCTCACCCATGGGCCAAGCCCAAGATGGCGAGGAGGGAGAGACTGAGGCTGGCTGGCTTCGGCTGGGCCTGGCGCTGGCTTCGGCTGGGCCTTGAGGCGCGCTGGAGATGGGCCAGGCGTGCTGGGCCGGGGAGGCCGAGGGAGCTGGGCTGGGCCTTGGCGGTTCGTGGCCCACGCGAGGCGTGGCCCATGCGGGAGGGGGCTGGCGCTCGTCCTCCTCCCCGCACAAGAGGACACGGCGAGGCCACGGCGAGGACGGCGACGATTCCGGCGACGGGGTCGATGGAGAAGAGACTGGAGGGAGCGAGGGAGGCCGGGATCCATCAGATCCGGCGCTCGGGAACCCGTTCCCGGCGGCGGCAGGCCCGGACGTGCACGGCGGCGCGGGATCCGGCCGCGAACTCCATGGCGGAGGTCCTGGTTGAGAGAGGGAGAGAGAGCTCGGGGTCAGAGAGCACGCGGGGGAGAAACAAGAGGAGGAGAGGGAGCGGGACCGGCCTGGGGGTCACCGGCGGGGACGGCTGCACCACTCTGGTGACGCTGCCGGCGAGCGGAATGGCAGGAGGCGTGCGGGAGCGGGGCGCTCCTGCGCTGCGGGCGGCGGTGCGGTTCCGGGCCCAGATCGGCCCGGGGCGGGCCGCGGACGGGCTGGATCGGTCCAACGGTGGAGGAGGCTGAGGGGGACGCGTGGCCAGCTCCGGTTGGAGGAGGGAGGCTGCGCGACAGCGGCTGGCCAATGGGGAGCTGCCATGTGGCTCTCGGGAGGTGGCTGGCGCCGGATTTGGAGGGGGAAGGCGGCGGCGCGGGGCTCGAGGAGGGGGGCTTGGCTGCCAAAAATGGAAGGGAGGCTTCCATTTATAGGTAGGGCTAGGGTTTGAGGGGTTAGGAGGGGGGTTTCGGGACACTCGGATCGCGATCGTGCGCTCCGGACAGAGAGGGGGACTAGGTGGCTACAGGTGGGCTGCAAGTGACCGTGTAGAAGGTCTCGGGCTGAGAAGAGGGGGGGAGAAGTGCGGCCCGGCAATTGTTTCGGAGACTGAAACGTCCGACGATTAAACCGACTATATCGCGGTTATAAATATAACGGTTGGGCAGTCAAACGGACTCCGAATGCGAAGAAACTTGGCAGGCGGTCTGCCTACACTATAATAAGACCGCACAACAAGTTGCAACCCATTCCGAGAACATTTTTATGCCACTTATAAAATAATATTTTGGAGGTGCCGCGGGCGCGTGCGAGTGTGGTCGGGCTCAGAACGGACAACGGAGAGAACCGGGGAAACCCGGACGGATGCAAGTTTTATGAAAACGATGCCGATGCAATGCGCATGATGCTATGAGACGAGATGCATAACAAGAACCAAATGCAAAACAACAGACAAAAACCCAACCACGAAGGAAATAATAAATCACATCTCCGGAAAAGGCAAAAGCTGGAGTTACGAATATGGAAAGTTGTATCCGGGGCGTTACAAGGGGAGCCAAAGAATATTCTTGAGTATTAGTAGTTAAGTTGTCAATTCAACTACACCTGGATAACTTAGTATCTACATCAAAGTGTTTAGTAGCAAAAGTAGTATGATAATAAAGGTAACGGTGGCAAAAGTAAAGATAAATGTTTTTGGGTTTTTGTAGTAGTTGTAACAGTAGCAACGGAAAAGTAAATAAGCGAAGAACAGTATGTGAAAAGCTCGTAGGCAATGGATCAGTGATGGATAATTATGCCGGATGCGATTCCTCATGCAATAGTTATAACATAGGGTGATATAGAACTAGCTCCAATTCATCAATGTAATGTAGGCATGTATTCCGTAAATCGTCATACGTGCTTATGGAAAAGAACTTGCATGACATCTTTTGTCCTACCCTCCCGTTAAAGTGGGGTCCTCACGGAAATTAAGGGATATTAAGGCCTCCTTTTAATAGAGAACCGGAACAAAGCATTAGCACATAGTGAATACATGAACTCCTCAAACTACGGTCATCACCGAGAAGTATCCCGATTATTGTCACTTCGGGGTTGTCGGATCATAACACATAATAGGTGACTATTGACTTGCAAGGTAGGATCAAAAACACACATATATTCATGAAAACATAATAGGTTCAGATCTGAAATCATGGCACTCGAGCCCTAGTGACAAGCATTAAGCATAGCAAAGTCATAGCAACATCAATCTCAGAACAAAGTGGATACTAGGGATCAAACCCCAACAAAACTAACTTGATTACATGGTAAATCTCATCCAACCCATCACCGTCCAGCAAGCCTACGATGGAATTACTCACGCACGGCGGTGAGCATCATGAAATTGGTGATGGAAGATGGTTGATGATGACGACAGCGACGAATCCCCCTCTCTGGAGCCCCGAACGGACTCCAGATCAGCCCTCCCAAGAGAGATTAGGGCTTAGCGGCGGCTCCGTGTCGTAAAACGCGATGAAACTTTGTCCTTGATTTTTTCTCCCCGAACGTGAATATTTGGAGTTGGAGTTGAGGTCGGTGGAGGTCCAGGGGGCCCACGAGATAGGAGGTCGCGCCCTAGGGGGGCGCCCTCTGTCTTGTGGACAGGCCCTGGGCCCCCTGGCATTAATTCTTTCGCCAAAAATTCTTATTAATTCCAAAAAGTGCCTCCGGGGATTTCCAGGACATTCCGAAAACTTTTCTTTTCTACACATAAAACAACATCATGGCAGTTCTGCTGAAAACAGCGTCAGTCCGGGTTAGTTTCATTCAAATCATGCAAGTTAGAGTCCAAAACAAGGGCAAAAGTGTTTGGAAAAGTAGATACGTTGGAGACATATCAACTCCCCCAAGCTTAAACCTTTGCTTGTCCTCAAGCAATTTAGTTGATAAACTGAAAGTGATAAAGAAAAACTTTTACAAACTCTGTTTGCTCTTGTTGTTGTAACATGAAAAGCCAGTATTCAAGTTTCAGCAAATATTATGAACTAACCATACTCACAATAACACATAGGTCTCACAATTACTCATATCAATAGCATAATCAGCTAGCGAGCCATAATAATAAAACTCGGATGACAACACTTTCTCAAAACAATTATAACATGATATAACAAAATGGTATCTCGCTAGCCCTTTCTGAGACCGTAAAACATAAATGCAGAGCACCTTTAAAGATCAAGGACTGACTAAACATTGTAACTCATGGTAAAAGAAATCCAGTCAAGTCATACCCAATATAAACCAATAATAATGAATGCAAATGACAGTGTGCTCTCCAGCGGGTGCTTTTAATAAGAAGGGTGATGACTCAACATAAAAGTAAATAGATAGGCCCTTCGCAGAGGGAAGCAGGGATTTGTAGAGGTGCCAGAGCTCGATTTTAAAATACAGATTGAATAACATTTTGAGCGGCATACTTTCGCTGTCAACGCAACAACTATGAGATGGTTGTATCTTCCATACTACATGCATTATAGGTAGTTCCCAAACAGAATTATAAAGGTTTATACTCCCCCAACCACCAACAACCATCAATCCATGGCTTGCTCGAAACAACGAGTGCCTCCAACATACAACAGCCCTGGGGGAGTTTTGTTTAATTATTTTGATTTGCTTTGATCTTTTTGGATCATGGGACTGGGCATCCCGGTTCCCGGCCCTTTCTCATGAATGAGGAGCGGAGTCCACTCCTCTTGAGAATAACCCACCTAGCATGGAAGATATAGGCAGCTCTAGTTGTAACATGAGCTGCTCGAGCATACAAAACAGAATTTCATTTGAAGGTTTGGAGTTTGGCACATACAAATTTACTTGGAACGGCAGGTAAATACCGCATGTAGGAAGGTATAGTGGACTCATATGGAACAACTTTGGGGTTTAAGGAGTTTGGATGCACAAGCAGTATTCCCGCTTAGTACAGGTGAAGGCTAGCAAAAGACTGGGAAGCGACCAACTGAGAGAGCGACAACAGTTGTAAACATGCATTAAAATTAATTCACACCGAGTGAAAGTGCAATCATGCCCTTAATCTTATTTTGATGTTGATGACAACATGCATTTTTTGGACTAATCATGTTTATCAAGTATATCTCAGGATTATGTTTCAAGTGCTATGTGTGTGGATCATGACTACAAACAAAGAGGTATATATTACTCAAGAGCGGAGAATACAAGACAAATGGCTTTGGCCCTTTCTTTCAATTTGTTCTTGAGTATAGGGATTCCGCACTATTAAGAGGGGGTCGTTGGGTAACGTGAAAGAATTGCTCAAAATCCACAAAACACTTCTTCTATCATCTTTTAGTTTTCATCATGTTTGCACGGTCTATTTGTGTTCTTGAATCTGTTGGACCAGCCTTCACAACTGACCGGACATCCGGCGCCCACCGGATGACCGGTACTTCTCAACAGAACACTTATTAACGGATGTCCGATCTCTCCGGATGGCCGGTCGCCGGATGGACGGTTTCTCCGGACGTCCAGTACATCTAAATAGAACACATATTAACGGATTTCCGGTTTCTCCGGACGTCCGGTCAGCGGTTGACCGCTACTCTCCGGACGTCCGCTACCTGTGCTGTGTTCACGGTCAGATTTATACTCCAGCGAGCGGACGACCGGCTGCCTGGCCGGACGTCCGGTCCGATCTGTGTCACCGGTCGTCCGGTACCCACCGGACGTCCGGCAGCTCCTGTGCCATAAGTGGCCAAACGGCTAGCTTTTCACCACCACTATATATAGCCTTCTTTCCCCACGGGATACACTGACCACTCACTATGAACAAACCCTAGTACACATTACACTCTCCCTCTCACTCCTTCACACCAAACCTTAGATCCCCAAGGGATTTGAGAGCATTTGAGAGAAGTTGTCCAATCAAGTAATAGATCCACTCCTTACCCTTCTTTGCACCAAAGGAATTTGTGACTTGAGCAAGTCTTGAGCTTTTTCCCCATCGTTCTTGTTACTCTTGGAGGTTGGAGACTCCTAGGCGGTAGGAGTCATTCGGAGAGGAATCGAACTTTGTGATTACCCTCGGAAAAGTTTGTGAGGGTTTGGAGACCACCCCAAGGTCTACCACTAGTGGTTGAGAAATGCCTCCGTGGTGTTGTCTCAAAGGGAGAATAGGGTGAGCCTTCGTGGCGTTGGTGTGCCTTCGTGGTAACATCCACCTCTCTAACGGTGACTAGCTTCCCTCCAAGGAAGTGAACATCGGCATACATCCTCGTCTCCCGGAGTTGTGGTTATTCCTAACCCTAACTCTCTACTTGTGGTTACTTGTCTCTCGTGCTCTTACGTACATCATATTGTGCTTGCCTACTTACGTGCTTGTGTTACTTGCTTAGTACTTAGTACTCACTTGCAATTGTTAGGCTCATCTTCATATTCCACATTATTGCCTAAAATTGCTAAGTAATAATTAAAATTTAGTAATTGTACCTATTCACCCCCCCTCTAGGTCCATCTCGATCCTTTCAATTGGTATCAGAGCCTCGTGCTCTATTCTTGTGGCTTAACCGCCCTAGAGCGAGATGAACTCGGATGGGACTCCCCTGGTTGTAGATCCTAAGGATAAAGGCGAGGCTTCCTCTGAAGTCAAGTCCTTTACGTTGGAGGATCTAGAACGGGCCCTTGCTAAGCAAAAAGAGGAGCATGATGCTTCTGTTGAGGCCTTGGTCCAAATGAGATTAGCCACGTTGTCCACGGTGCTTGCACCACTCTCGGGTGGTGCTGCTTCGAGGCCAACTGTGCCTACTCCATCACTTGGTGAAAAACCTTCTAGCAAGGAACACGCCAGTGTTCCTTGGCTTTATGCAAGACCTCAGGTTGAGAAACCAAGATATAACCCTCAAGGCAAACCTCCTTTACTTAGTGCCACTTCTGATTTTGCTTTGTGGAGAGTTGCTATGCAGGATCATCTTCGACATGGAAACAATGAGATGCTGGAGATCTTGGAGTATGGCTATCATGTGGTTGATCCAAAGAACCCCACACCAAGAGAAGTATATGACAAGAACCTCAATGACACTGCAATCATGTGTATAAGGAGAGGTATGGATGAAAAGCAAAGGAGACCGTTCATACACATCACAAGTGCCAAGGAACTACGGGAAAGTGTTATACGATCCAAGACTGGCACTTCTACCCTCCGGAGTGCTCAATATGAAATTGCCAAAGGGAAATTGCAAAACTTTTGTATGGAGAAAGGTGAAACCCCCAATCAACTCCATGAGCGTCTCATGACTCTCACGACCGATATTGAGTCATGTGAGTGTGACAAGACACAAGATGGATTCAACATGACTAAGAGGTTCCTTGTGGATAAGTTGCTTCATGCTCTTGCTCCATATCACCATCAAATGGTGTGGGACATAAGACAACATCATACCTTCAAGGAAATGACTACAGATGACATCATATCCACCTTTCAACTATTCGAAGAGTCAAAGGCTAATGCCACAAAACATCTTGCCATGCATGGTTCCCCATCATCAAAGATCAATCTTGCATTGAAGGCCAAGCATGTATGTGAAGATGAACAAAGTGAAGAAGAAGAAGAAGATGATGATGATGATGAAGATGGTGATGAGATTGAATCAGACGAGGGCCCTTCATATGAAGACATGGCTCTTTTTGTCAAGAAGTTTAGCGCGGGAAAATTCAAGGGAAGGTTTCAAAAGAAGAAAGTAAGAAAATGCTACAAATGTGAAGAAACCAACCACTTCTCCAACGAGTGCCCTTATGAGAAGAGAGAAGATAAACCAAGGTTTCCCAAGACCTTTCCCAAGAAGAAGTTGCCAAATCCTTTGAACTCCAAGCTCAAGAAGAGAGATGGGAAAGCAATGGTTTCTCAAGAAGAATCCGATCCGGATGATGTTAGTGGTGTTGCCGGAGTTGCTCAAGATTCTCAAAACACATTGAGGCTAGTCAATAAGAGTGGTGAAGTTGTCACCTACAACTACATGAAGGATTACAAGGGCAACGCTCACAAGTGCCTCATGGCGAAGACCGTGGTAGAAGATGGAGAGGACCAACACTCTCCTGACAAGGTCAAGGTAACCCCACGATCAAACCCTCCTCTTTTCACTCCTCCTACTCCTAGTGATGAGTATCTTGATGCGGAGGATAGTTATGAGGATGATGATCTAAATGATCCTATGCTTGCTAAACTTAATAAGTTCATGTGCTCCCTCAAAGGAAAGAAGCTCATTATGTTTCGTATGCTTATGGAGATGGTGAGTAAGCACACCATCACCATTAAGGAACTTGAAACCCTCGTCACCGAGGAAAAGGAAAAATGTGAAATCCTTGAGCGGAAAGTCCAATATGAGGAAACGCGAAATGATGAACTATGCTTAAAAATTGGTGCAAATATTGATGTTCATACTAAAGATCTTGCCTCCTTGAAAAAGGCTATTGGCTCTTGTGAAGAGTTGATGAATGATAAAAGTAAGCTTGCGAAGTCTCATGCTTCTCTCTCTAAGGATCGTGAGCTTCTATCTGTGTCCCTCAAGACTAAGGAAGAAGAGCTCACCCTTCTTACAAAGAGTTTTGAGACGCTCAAACTTACTTATCTTGAAACTCTAGCTAAGGCTTACTCGTCTCCTATTATAAATGTTGATGCTTGTTCTACTAACTCTAGTAGTGATCTAGCATCTATTCTTGAGGAGAATCGTTTTCTCAAGGCGAGAAAGGGCTCATGACATGTGCTCAAGGGCAAAAGAACCTTAATGAGGTGTTGAGCCAACACAATGAAGTGTTCGCCAAAGAGGATCTTGGGTTTGACCCAAGCACAAGCAAGAAGAAGACGTCCTCTCAAAAGTACACCACCCCTTTAAAAGAAACTTTTGTACGAGAAGGACACAAGAAGAAAGGTAAGGTTGCTAGTGGGAAAGCCACAAGGGGCATGCCCACTCTCAACAAGCCAAAAGAGTTCATGCCTCCATCATATGTACTTCGTAAGACTAAGGATGGAGAAGTTTATGCAAAGTTTGTTGGTCCTCGAAATGCATTTCGATTTTATGCTATTTGGGTCCCTAAGACCCTTGTGACTAACTTGAGAGGTCCCATTGCAAAATGGGTGCCTCTAACCAAGTAATAATTGTGTGTAGGTTGCCTTCTCCGGTGGAGTAAAATGGGTGATTGATAGTGGATGTACCAATCATATGACCGGAGCAAATTGCTCTACGATTTCATGGAAGCTATTCAACCATTTATGAGCATTATGTTTGGTGGAGGATCAAAAGGATAGGTACTTGGGTTGGGGAAGGTGGCTATCACAAATGACATGTCTCTTGCAAATGTCATGCTTGTCCAATACCTTAAATATCATTTGCTTTCTGTTCGTCAATTGGCTTCTGTTGGTTATGATACACTATTTGGACTAACGGATGTGAAAGTCGTTAAGAGAGATACTCTCAGAGTGGCCTTTGTTGGAGAGTTGGATGGCAACCTTTACACGGTTGATTTCTCGAAAGAGAGCACATTCCATGCAACTTGTCTAATGGCCAAGGCCGACAAGGGGTGGCTATGGCATCGCCGGCTAGCCCATGTCGGCATGAGGAATCTTCAAGATCTTTTAAAGGGTAATCACATCCTTGGACTAAAAAATGACTCTTTTGAGAAAGATCGTGTGTGTAGTGCATGTATAGCCGGGAAGCAACATCAATCAAACCACCCACCCAAGAATATTGTGTCTACTTCAAGGACTTTGGAGCTCCTTCATGTGGATCTCTTTGGGCCTCCTTCATGGGATAGTCTTGGTGGGAAAAAGTATGGACTTGTCATTGTTGATGATTACTCAAGATATACATGGGTGTTTTTCCTCAAGTCCAAGGACGAGACGAAGATCACCTTCATTGACTTTTCCAAGCAAGCACAACGCAAGTTTGACAAAGAAATCTTGGCAATAAGAAGTGACAATGGATCTGAGTTCAAAAACTACACCTTGGAAGAATTCCTTAGTGATGAAGGGATTGAGCATCAATATTCAGCTCCATACACTCCTCAGCAAAATGGTGTAGCCGAAAGGAAGAACCGCACCCTTGTGGAGATGGCAAGGTCAATGTTGGATGAATACAAGTCACAACATAGTTTTTGGGCCGAAGCTGTCAACACTGCATGCCATGCATCAAACCGGCTTTTCCTCCGCACTATATTGGAAAAGACTCCATATGAGCTTCTAACAGGAAACAAGCCAAGTGTCAAGTACTTTCATGTATTTGGGTGCAAATGTTTCATCCTCAACAAAAGAGAACGGTTAGGAAAATTCCAATCCAAAACGATTGAGGGTATATTTGTTGGCTATGGATCAAACTCCCACGCCTATAGAGTCTACAACAAATCCAATGGATGTGTTGTAGAAACTTGTGACGTGGTGTTTGATGAATTTAATGGCTCCCATGGGGAGCAAGTTGATCTAAGTGATGTAGGTGAAGAAGATTCTTCTCAAGAAATTTTGACCATGGGTGTTGGTGCACTTCTTCCTATGGAACAAGAACCTCATGATGATGAAGAAGAAGATGGAAGTCTCACACATCATCAAACTGCTTCAACATCCATACCACCACAAGCTCCTATTGTTCAACCGATACCCTTAGCCCAAGTTGAAGAGGATGATCAAGTTCCTCTTCATGATAATCTTCAAGAACAAGAACAAGAAAGTCCAATCATTGATGATGAACCTCAACAAATGCAATATGAACAAGAAGATCTTCCTCCACACATTAATGATCCATATGTTGAGGATGTAGATGATGGACATGAAGTTGAACCTCGTGAAACCCTTACCTCCATTATGCCTCGAGTGGCCGGTCGTGTTGATGTTGACAAAATTCTCACCGGCATATCGGAAGGTAGAGTCACTCGTAAACATTTGACAAACTTTTGTGCTCACTTCTCGTTTGTGTCTAGTATTGAGCCCCTCAAGGTACAAGATGCATTAATGGACAACGATTGGCTAGTTGCTATGCAAGAAGAGTTGAACAGTTTTGAACGCAACCAAGTGTGGTCATTAGTCAAGAGGCCATCTACTGAGCACAACATCATTGGAACAAAATGGATTTTCAAGAACAAACAAGATGAGAATGGTGTAATCATCCGCAACAAGGCAAGGTTAGTGGCACAAGGGTACTCACAAGTTGAAGGTTTGGACTTTGGTGATACCTTTGCCCCAGTTGCCCATCTTGAATCCATTCGCATCCTACTTGCTTATGCCGCTTTCAATGGTTTTACATTACATCAAATGGGTGTGAAGAGTGCTTTCCTTAACGGTCCTCTACAAGAGGAAGTATATGTGTCACAACCACCTGGGTTCGTTGATCCTGATCACAAAGACTATGTGTACAAACTTCATAAGGCTTTGTATGGCCTCAAACAAGCACCTCGTGCTTGGTATGATCATTTAAAGAAGTTTCTACTCGATGATGGTTTTGTGAGAGGGGTGATTGATCCCACTCTTTTTACTAAGAGGGATAAGGGTGATTTGATCTTATGCCAAATCTATGTAGATGATATCATTTTTGGTTCTCCTAACATTCATTTGTGCAAGAAGTTTGCGGCTTCAATGACCAAGAACTTTGAAATGTCACTCAATGCGGATTTGAAGTTCTTCCTCGGGTTTCAAATTCAACAATTTCAAGAAGGAATTTTCTTGTCTCAAGCAAAATACCTCAAGGATATCCTAGAGAAGTTTGGTATGTCTGATGCTAGTCCATGTAAGACACCAATGCCAACCAAAATAACACTCACTAAAGACACAAATGGTATCCCTTTCGACCCCTCTAAATACTTCTCTATGATTGGTTCATTGCTTTACCTTTGTGCATCTAGACCAGACATCACATTTAGTGTATGCATGTGTGCTAGATTTCAAGCTTCCCCTAGGGAAAGTCATCATAAGGTGGTTAAGCATATTCTTAGATACCTTGTTCACACCCAAAGTTGGGTCTATGGTATCCCAAGGATGCTAAGTTTGATCTCATTGGGTACACGGATGCGGATTGGGCCAGAGACAAAGTGGATCGTAAGTCCACTTCCGGTGCCTGTCAGTTTCTTGGACGTTCCTTGGTAAGTTGGTCATCGAAGAAACAAAATTGTATTGCCCTCTCTACCGCAGAAGCTGAATACATTGCTGCCGCCAGTTGTGCAACTCAGTTATTATGGATGAGGCAAACTTTGAAGGATTACGGTATCACCTATAGACATGTGCCTCTTCTATGGGATAATGAAAGTGCCATCAACATTGCTGAGAACCCCAAGGATCATCTCCGCACCAAGCACATTGATATTAGGTATCACTTCCTGAGAGATCATGTTGAGAAGGGTGATATTCACATTGATCACATTGGTACAGATTTACAACTGGCAGATATTTTCACCAAACCATTGGATGAAGCAAGGTTTTGTCGACTTAGGCGTGAACTTGGTATCTTGGAGCTTGACAACATTATGTGAAAACTAGTACTCATGCATGCATTGTCATAATGTCCTGTCTCTATGTAGGCATATACTTAGGGGGAGACACTCAACTCATGCGTTATTTCTCCCTATGAAATGCATAAAAAGAACAACCACTCTCAAAGCTACCATGTTACTCTAACTATGGTGCTTTCAATGATGGCATAGTGATTATGGACCCAAAGTTCAAATCTTTGCAGTGTCATGTCACGTATACTCATACATGGTGGCATATGCCACCACCTTGTCATTAGAACAACATGTGAGAAGTATGTGTGTTTATTATTGTTGATTTAGGAAACTCATTGCTTCACCGAGGGTGTCCTTGCATCCTACTACCTATTTCACTCATCATCTCTCCATCATTGTCATTAGCACCAACTATGGCACTCTAATCTTTCTCGTAAAGATATATATATATAACAATTATATGCTGCCGAACGTCCGTCAAATCCTTTCTGGTGCTCTTGCACTAGTCGTCCGCTGTAACCGGACTTCCGTTATTTATTGCTCTGTCTAAACACGTCGGTCGTCCGTTGTTGCCGGTCGTCTGCTACTCCTCTCAGGCCCCAAACGTCTGGTTCACACCGGATGTCCGGTACGTTTCTCGCTCGCTTATATATATTGGGGTGTGCGGTCCGGTCGTTTCTAAACCTAATTCATCTCCACTCCTCCTATCGTCGCCGCCGCCGCACTCTCTCCTTGCTGTGTTCACGGGCTGGGCCCCTCGCCGCCGGGACCCCATTGGGCCCTTTCGGCTGTCGTCGGGCCTCCGGCCGCCCCTTCTCTCGACTTGGCCGGCGTCGGGGGAAACTTCTTCTCCGTCGCATCTTCTCCTCAACCTCCCGAGGTAGCAACTGCTATTTTCCTTTCCCCCCATTGCTCTAACCTTCTTGATCTATGGCGATTGTTAAGAATGTTGGAGTCTCCTCCTTTCCTAGGTAGCCATGCCACGGACAAAGCGCTCTGCTCGCTAGCAGGTCACCGTTGGGGGCTCTCGTCTGTCTCGTCATGGTTGTTCCGATGATTCGCAGGAGCGCGCTCGTCCTCGGAAGTGTGCCGCTCACCCTCACAGCTCCACTAGCGCCTCTTCGTCGGAAGAATCCGACTACGAGGATGAATTGGAAGAAATTGAGGAACCCACTTATGTTGATGTTCGCACCACTACACCCAAGCCTGGAACTCGTCGGCCCACATTCAAGCCTCCTTCTCCTCTGGTTCAACCTCAAGGTGTTGTCCATCGCATCTCTCTTGAACCTCCACTCTCTCACGGCCACACCATTAAATGGTTCGATAAGGTTCCCATTGCTTCTTACCTTATGCTTCGTCGTGATGTAGATCAATTCACTGTTCTTAGCGATTCACAGGATGCTCGTTTTCACACAAATGTCCAAGCCAACATTTTAACCACTATAGTCATTCCTAAAGGTTTATCTCTCCATTGGTGCATTGACTTAGAGCATATCTGCACTCATCCGGCGAAATATCCGGGAGCTATTGAGCTCATTGAGTCCTGAAATCTTGCTGCACCATTTGAATTCCAGCATGATTTTAACCATGCTGCAATTCATCAATTCTATGCCACTTGTTACTTTGGTCCCGATAAAACTGTCACTTGGATGACCTCCGACACCATGCTCACGGCATCCTATGCTCAATTTGTTGCTGCACTTGGTTTTCCTGACACAGGGTTCAAAATCCATAAGGATGACCCTAACCATAGGCCCAAGGGCATAGAGGTCTGTATGGATCTTCTCAAGCCCATCAGTGAAATGTCTAATGAGGAGAAACAAAAGGGCCTGAACCAAGTTTCAATTTGGCGCTCACCCTTCTACATCATTTTTCAGTGTGTTATTCGCACCATTTATCCCAAGATGGGTGACAAGGGGTCATGTAACAGCTACTGCATTGATCTCATGCATCGCCTCTATGCGTCTCCCAAAGGGAAGATAAATATCCCTCATTTTCTGTGGCATGAGATCCGTCTGACTTGTTTTCAACACAAGCGAGCCTTTCCTCATGCCCCCTTTCTTCAGGCATTTATCGAGAGTGTTGCTCCGTTTCCCATTGCCCGCACTCACTTGCATGAACGGTGGGTCATTCCATCTCACATGGCAGATGATTGGGTTCCCAAGGACTCTTTTGCTCCTGCTCGTCGTACCCCGGCTAGTGTTCCTTCTTCCGCCACTCGGTCTACTTCTTCCAGCTCCGCTACTTTTGGTTGCATCTCTCGCTTTCTTGGGAAGGCTCACTCTGCTATGATGAAGATGTTTACCTTTCATTGCACCCAAAACCACACCGTTGTCACACGCTTGGTCACTTCCAAGAATTCTCTGAAGGCTCGTCTGCGAGACTCTGGAGTTTACGATGTGAGTGACGATGAACGTCTTCCTGATGCTCCACCTTCTGATTTCAGTTTTCCTACGGGTCCCGAGTGGGCTGACTTCCTTGATGAGGCTAGTGGTAGTGGTGCTCGTGACAGTGATGATGATGATGCTCTTTGATGCTACTCTGATTCCTCCCTTTTGGGTATTTGCTGCCAAGGGGGAGTAGGCACTTATTTATGTAATGTGATGATGCTATGTTATTAACTTGTTATCGAACTCATGCTATGTTAGTAGCCTACCTGTTATTTATGTTATATGCTATGAGTGTTGAAGGATTTGATTCTCCCGTGTATTGAGTTTCGGTGTTTGAGTCTCGGTGGTGTTGGTATCATATTGAGGGGGAGCTCATCTCATACTTATCTTTTAGTTATTGCACATACTGAGGGGGAGCTCCACATCATATCCTTCGATACTAAATGTTTTTACTTCTTTCGATATTCAAAGATTATTCAAAAAAAAGTGCATGTATATTGTCATCAACTACCAAAAAGGGGGAGATTGAAAGTGCAATCATGCCCTTAATCTTATTTTGATGTTGATGACAACATGCATTTTTGGGACTAATCATGTTTATCAAGTATATCTCAGGATTATGTTTCAAGTGCTATGTGTGTGGATCATGACTACAAACAAATAGGTATATATTACTCAAGAGCGGAGAATACAAGACAAATGGCTTTGGCCCTTTCTTTCAATTTGTTCTTGAGTATAGGGATCCCGCACTATTAAGAGGGGACCATTGGGTAACGTGAAAGACTTGCTCAAAATCCACAAAACAGTTCTTCTATCATCTTTTAGTTTTCATCATGTGTGCATGGTCTATTTGTGTTCTTGAATCTGTTGGACCAGCCTTCACAACTGACCGGACATCCGGCGCCCACCGGATGACCGGTACTTCTCAACAGAACACTTATTAACGGATGTCCGATCTCTCCGGATGGCCGGTCGCCGGATGGCCGGTTTCTCCGGACATCCAGTAGATCTAAACAGAACACATATTAACGGATTTCCGGTTTCTCCGGACGTCCGGTCAGCGGTCGACCGCTACTCTCCGGACGTCCGCTACCTGTGCTGTGTTCACGGTCAGATTTATACTCCAGCGAGCGGACAACCGGCTGCCTGGCCGGACGTCCGGTCCGATCTGTGTCACCGGTCGTCCGGTACCCACCGGACGTCCGGCAGCTCCTGTGCCATAAGTGGCCAAACGGCTAGCTTTTCACCACCACTATATATAGCCTTCTTTCCCCACGGGATACACTGACCACTCACTTTGAACAAACCCTAGTACACATTACACACACACTCTCTCTCACTCCTTCACACCAAACCTTAGATCCCCAAGGGATTTGAGAGCATTTGAGAGAAGTTGTCCGATCAAGTGATAGATCCACTCCTTCCCCTTCTTTGCACCAAAGGAATTTGTGACTTGAGCAAGTCTTGAGCTTTTTCCCCATCGTTCTTGTTACTCTTGGAGGTTGGAGACTCCTAGGCGGTAGGAGTCATTCAGAGAGGAATCGAACTTTGTGATTACCCTCGGAAAAGTTTGTGAGGGTTTGGAGACCACCCCAAGGTCTACCACTAGTGGTTGAGAAACGCCTCCGTGGTGTTGTCTCAAAGGGAGAATAGGGTGAGCCTTCGTGGCGTTGGTGTGCCTTCGTGGTAACATCCACCTCTCTAACGATGACTAGCTTCCCTCCAAGGAAGTGAACATCGGCATACATCCTCGTCTCCCAGAGTTGTGGTTATTCCTAATCCTAACTCTCTACTTGTGGTTACTTGTCTCTCGTGCTCTTACGTACATCATATTGTGCTTGCCCACTTACGTGCTTGTGTTACTTGCTTAGTACTTAGTACTCACTTGCAATTGTTAGGCTCATCTTCATATTCCGCATTATTGCCTAAAATTGCTAAGTAATAATTAAAATTTAGTAATTGTACCTATTCACCCCCCTGTAGGTCCATCTCGATCCTTTCACCGAGTACAAGCATGAGTAGGATATAATCCACCATGAACATAAATATCGTGAAGGCTATGTTGATTTGATTCAACTACATGCGGTACATGTGCCAAGTCGAGTCACTCAATTCATTCAAAGGAGGATATCATCCCATCATACCACATCATAATCATTCTAATAGCATGTTGGCACGCAAGGTAAACCATTATAACTCATAGCTAATCAAGCATGGCACAAGTAACTATAATCTCTAAATGTCATTGCAAATATGTTTACTTCATAATAGCTGACTCAGGAACGATGAACTAATCATATTTACAAAAACAAGAGAGGTCGAGTTCATACCAGCTTTTCTCATCCTAATAAGTCCATCATATATCATCATTATTGCCTTTCACTTCCACGACCAAACGATGTGTATAATAATAAGAGTGCGAGTGCATTGGACTAAGCTGGAATCTGCAAGCATTCAACTCAAGAGAGAAGACAAGTAATATGGGCTCTAAATTAAATAAACAATCATGCATATAAGAGCCACTAAGCATTTTCAATATGGTCTTCTCGACCCCCAAAAGAAAGAAAAGAAAATAAAATTATTTATACGGGAAAGCTCCCAACAAGTAAAAAGAAGAACGAGAAATCTTTTTGGGTTTTCATTTTAATTCTACGACAAGCATGGAAATTAAACTAACTAATTTGTTTTGGTTTTTCTTAAGGTTTACCAGCCACACAAGAAGAAAGCTAGAAAAAGAAATTTAAACTAGCATGGATAATACAATGAAATAGTATGAGCACCGACGACTAGTGTGTGAACATGAATGTAAAGTCGGTGAGAAATACGTACTCCCCCAAGCTTAGGCTTTTGGCCTAAGTTGGCCTAATACCAATGACCGCCTGGCTGATATCCATAAGTGAAACTGGGGTAGTACTGAGATGCAGAGGCGACCGCCTCCTGAGCAGCAGCGTGTTGGCGAGCTGCCTCCATTCCCCTCTCATATTCAGTTGCATCTTCCCTGGTGACAACATATCTTCCTTTTGCCTGATAATCAAAAAGGTAGGGAGCAGGAAGAGTAACAGGGACGACGTTGCGACTGTCATAGATTAGTCGATAATGGAGAAATTGTTCATTCCTCTCAAGAAAATGATGATCAAACATAGCTTCTTTATCCAAATAAACAGGAGGTACAATCATATCCCCCTCTCGTGGAGCTATATTAAGAAAATTAGCCACACGGGTTGCATAAATTCCTCCAAAGAAATCTCCCCTTTTGTTGGGGATATTACCACTGGGCGTGAACCAGCCTACCTGGGCCGGGTTAACTTCATTAGTAGTGTAAAGGTGATTAAGCAGATGAAGGCCCAAGGCCTGTAGTCGGTTTAGAACCTGTAGCCGTAAACCGGCTTGGTATGTAAACTTGTATTGTAAGTTAGGAATAGAGAGAGACCAACCGGGATACGAATATGAACCGGTGTGGGACTCTGTGGACCGACGGGCGTCACCCGTGTATATAAGGGGACGACCCGGCGGCGGTTCAAGGACAGACAACAACAACTCGAGCCTAGGTGAAGCTTGTTTGCTCCCTAGCCATCGAAACCACATCAATTCCATCACAACTAGACGTAGGCTTTTACCTTCATCGAAGGGGCCGAACTAGTATAAACCCTTGTGTCTTTGTGTCCACTTTAACCCCTTCAAGTTAACCCGTAGCGATGGCTCCACGACTAAGTCCTTTCATGAGGACATCTGTCGTGACAAATCCACGACAGTTGGCGCCCACCGTGGGGCTATCGCACGATGGTTTGATGATCTTGGAGGGCAAGCTCAAAGGACTCGAAGGCTATGCTGTGGGCCGGATGACCAAGAGTCATCGCGGCAAGCTCTACATCGACGATGCAGGATGGGGTCCTGAAGCCGGCTCGATCGAGTACGAGTATCGGGTCCCCTTTGGTGGCATACATGTTTTTATCAGCAAGATTGGTGAACCTGGGCCTGAGCCGGACATCCGCACCGACCTCGTCGAGACGGCTCAGCGTGCGAGGTCTACCCAGGTTAAACCGGCCGTGAAGCGTGCCTTCGTGGGGGTCATCCACGGAGGAGAGTATGGGGACGAGTCAGAATACGGTAGCAAGACCGTCGTATATTCCGGCGACGAATCCTCAACCGGAGAAACCGAATCATTGTACCAGTTGCACGACGACCAGATTAGGGGCTGTTCCGATGGCGACAGTATTCCGGACCCCCCGGAGCAGGTCAACCGGGTTGGAATATTCATGGCCGGTACACAGGCGGCGAATTACTCCTCGACTGCAGCAGCAATGCTCTCCGGATCAGCAGCGGCAGCGACAGCAGGGGCAGGAGGCCTTGTGCGCCCACCGGTTCAAGTTCTGTCTGACTTGTTTGATGCACTAGCTGTACTTATGGCAGAGGCCAATCCGGCGGATCAGGAGGCCCATGATGCAGAGATTGTAAAAGTGAGAGAGCAGATCGCACAAGCCAAAGCCGACTTGGCAGCAGAAAAGGACAGGATGGCCGCAGAGCGGGCCGCTTTTGACGCCCAGGCCTATAAACTTATGCTCGACCAGAACGCATCACAGGAAGTCTTGAAGCGGAAGCACAGATCACGCCTGCCGTTAGGGTTCGACCCTCGAAATCTCTTTCACACTCCGGGAGCGGGAACCAGTAATCCGCCAGGGCACCTGGAGGTAAACCGGGTAGAGGCACCAGGGCCAGGAGCGACGGTCCAACCCCGCCTGATGGAACCTCCTCGGCAGAACATTGGGATTCCTCCGCCGGTCCAGACACCTCCGGGTCATTACTCTAATCCTATGGACAATCTTGTCGCAGCTGCTGCGCAATTAGAAGCTATCCCGGTCGAAGGAGACTCCCCACAAGCAATAGAGACGCGCCGGGTTAAGGAACTTCTCCGGACCGCTTTGATACAATAGGAGGCATATTCATACAGCCGCGATCAGATTCATTCCACACCTCGTCCAAGCCGGAGCTATAGTAGGTGCCTGGATGAACCGGCCATATCAAGCAATGCGCGGGGCCGTGAAGCGGCCCGTGGCAATAACCCGGCCGGTGGTGTTCAGGATGCTCAGGATGTCGTGGACTGGGCCCGGGCACGAAGGGAGGCTGAGTTAGCAGCACAGAACGCGGCGGATCAGCTTGCACCGGTTCGTCCTACCACCTCTGCCGGGCCAGGGGTCGCATCTAGCTTGGGAGTACCCTGTTTAGTCCCCGCTTTACGCAATGTACGCCTGCCCAAGGACTTCAAGGGCCCGCGCAAGGTGCCGAATTACACCGCTAATTTATCTCCAGAAGCATGGGTAGAGAGTTATGAGATGGCAATGGAGATGCTAGATGTGGATGAGACTGCATGTGCAAAATACTTCACCATGATGCTGGAAGGCATAGCCCGTACTTGGTTGAAGGGCCTGCCGCCTAATTCTATCAGTTCATGGGTCCAATTGCGGACCCGGTTTATCCAGAATTTCAAAGATACGTGTAAGTAGCCTAAGTCCATAGTAGACTTGGCGGCTTGTGTTCAGGAGGATGGAGAGTCAACAACCCATTGGGTACGCCGCATTTCTGAAGTCTTGCACTCGTCTGACAGGATCAATGCTGACTCTGCGATCTTAACCCTGGAGGGCAACTGCCGGTTTAAGCCTCTAAAGCAAAAGTTACGACGTATGAAGCGGTTCTGTAATGACATGGGAACTCTCATGGCCGCTTTAGTGAAGTATGCTGATTCTGATAGTACCAAGGATCCTGAGACTGACGATGACGAAGCAGGGAAGGGAAAAAAGAATAGCAACTCTAAGGGGCATCAATACAAACCGGCGGGCCATGGAAACAGAGGCAAGCGTAAGGCGGATGGCAGCATGGATTTTGTGGCTAACACTAATGCGCAGGACAAGGGTCAGCGGCGCAGAGGTAAAGCGGCGAATCACAATGGGGCTCCAAATCCTAACCCGGATCGCTTAAACTATTTGCTGAATCAGCCTTGCCCAAAACACGGGACGAAGGAGGCGCCGGCTAACCACCTTTGGAAGAATTGTTTCATTATGCAGGAATTTAAAAACTCTAATGCCTTCCGGTATGACCGTGGGTCAGGTGATGGCTCAGGTTCCGGTTTCCATGGGCCGGGTCACGATGGAGCTTCCGGTTCAGGTTTCAGTCAGGATGGTAATAATAGCCAGGATAATCAGAACGGTCAAGGGGGTTACAACCAACAGCAGCAGCAGCAGCGGTCGGGTTATCAGAGCCAGCCAAAATAGTTGAACAATGGGCAGTATCACGTTTTCACAACTAGCTCGGATAAGCGCGACCGGAAACTTCATAAGCAAGCAGTGAACTCCGTTGAACCGGCCGTACCGCGTTATTTACGCTGGTCAGAGCAGCCTATCGTGTGGAGCAGGGAGGATCACCCCCCCCCCCCCGGGTTGACAATCCGGGCCAGTTGGCATTAGTGGTAGACCCTCAGGTGGGAGGTTATAAATTCACCAAGGTACTCATGGATGGAGGGAGCAGTATTAACATCCTGTACTATGAGACATTCCGCCGCATGGGGCTAACAGACAAGGATCTCAGACCGTCTAATACGGTGTTCCATGGTGTGGTGCCTGGCAAATTAGCATATCCTATTGGTAAGATAGCCCTGGAGGTGGCTTTTGGGGACGATCATGATTCCCGATCCGAGACACTAACCTTTGAGGTGGTGAAGATCCGGAGCCCGTATCACGCCTTGTTTGGGCGGCCGGCTTATGCCAGGTTCATGGCACGGCCTTGTTATATCTATTTGCAGCTCAAGATGCTGGGTCACAAAGGGACAATAACGGTTCATGGGAGCCGCAAGGTTGCTTTGGAATGTGAGGAAGGTGATGCGGCCTATGCAGAGTCGGTTTGTGCCATGGAGGAGTTAAAATATTATAAGGACAATGTTGATCTGGCGGACATGACCCCTTTGAAGAAGCCAACTACGGAGCATGATTCAGATCTGAAGTTCAAATCAGCGGCTGAGACCAAGCTTGTTGACTTCGTGCCTGGCGATTCGTCCAAGCAGTTCACTGTCAGTGCCAACTTGGACCCTAAATAGGAAAGCGCGCTCATCGAGTTTATCCGTGAGAATCGGGACATTTTTGCATGGAAGCCTTCTGACATGCCAGGTGTATCGAGGGAACTCGCTGAGCACACTCTTAATATTGATCCCAAGTATAAACCGGTAAAGCAATTTCTCTGCCGGTTTAACGAAGAGAGGCGCAAAGCCATTGGGGAGGAGGTAGCCAGGCTCTTAGCAGCTGGCTTTATCGTGGAAGTATTTCATCCAGAGTGGCTTGCTAATCCGGTGATGGTTCTTAAGAAAAATGGCACTTGGCTTATGTGTGTGGATTATACGGATCTTAACAAGGCTTGTCCAGCAGATCCTTTTGCCCTTCCCTGCATTGACCAGATTATTGATGCCACCGCGGGTTGTGAGCGTTTGAGTTTTTTGGATGCGTATTCTGGGTATCATCAGATCAAAATGGCGGTTAAGGACCAGGAGAAGACGGTGTTTATTACTCCCTTTGGAGCCTTCTGCTATGTATCTATGCCTTTTGGGCTCAAGAGTGCCCAAGCCACTTATCAACGGTGTGTACAGAATTGCCTGCATAAACAGATCGGCCGCAATGTGCACGCCTATGTGGATGATATTGTCGTCAAATCAAGACAGAAGGAGACGCTGGTTGATGATTTAAAGGAAACCTTTGACAACTTGCGGGTTTATAAGATGATGCTTAACCCTGCCAAATGTGTTTTTGGTGTTCCGGCAGGCAAGTTACTGGGTTTTCTTGTGTCCAACAGAGGAATTGAGGCTAATCCGGAGAAGATTACGGCTATCACCTCCTTGCCTAAACCGAAGTGTATCAACGATCTTCAGCGTTTGGCGGGTCGGATCGCTGCACTGAGCCGGTTTATCAGCCGCCTCGGAGAGAAGGCCATCCCTCTATGCCAGATGTTGAGAAAGACAGATCAATTCATCTGGAGTCCAGCTGCTGATGAGGCGTTGGAGGACTTGAAGCGGCAATTAGCCAATCCGCCTGTTCTTGCAGCTCCGGTCGACAAAGAGCCGTTATTGTTATACGTAGCGGCCAATGCTCGTGCAGTTAGCGTGGCTATTGTGGTAGAACGCAAGGAGGCAGGTAAGGAATATCCGGTTCAGCGGCCAGTTTACTATATCAGCGAGGTGCTTATCGAATCCAAGCAAAGGTATCCGCATTGGCAGAAGCTGGTATATGGAGTTTTGATGGCAAGCCGGAAGTTGAAGCAATATTTCCAAGGGCACCCCATCACAGTGGTCAGTTCAGCCCCCTTGGGCGATATCATACAGAACCGGGAGGTGACTGGCCGGATTGCCAAGTGGGCCATAGAACTTGGGCCGCACGGATTGAAGTACGTGCCTCGGACGGCGGTGAAGTCTCAAGCACTTGTTGATTTCATCAATGATTGGACGGAATTGCAAGTACTAGAGGAAAAGCCGGATCACACATATTGGACTATTCATTTTGATGGATCCAGGCAATTGGAAGGCTCGGGGGCTGGAGTCGTATTAACTTCCCCAAGAGGTGATAAGTTTTGTTATGTTCTCCGCTTAATGTTCCCTTGTACTAATAATGCAGCTGAGTATGAAGCCTTGCTCCATGGTCTCCGGATGGCTAAAGAGATGAATTTAAGTCGGATTAAGTGCTTCGGTGACTCGGACCTCATAGCTCAACAGGTGTCTGGCACTTGGGATTCTAAAGACCCACTCATGGTTGCATATCGTCGTGAGGTGGACATTGTTGCAGGTCATTTCAAGGGTTATCAGGTGGATCACGTGGATCATCGAAAAAATGAAGCGGCGGACGCTTTAAGCCGGTTGGGCTCTCAGCGTAAACCGGTCCCGCCTAATGTCTTTCTTGATGTATTGCACAATCCGTCAGTCAAGCTCCTAGGTGAAGCGGATTTGGCTATTCCTGATCCGGAGGCTCAATTGGTGGCAGCCCTGCATGTTATACCGGATTGGACAGTTCCCTATCTTGCGTACATGAACCGGGGAGAGTTGCCAGAGGATGAGACTCTAGCCAGGCAGATAGTCCGGCGATCCAAATCTATGACAATTATCAATGGCGAATTGCATCATTGCAGTGTATCATGGGCGTTTCAACGCTGCGTCTCTCCTGCGGAAGGTTGTGAAATTTTACGCGAAATTCATGAAGGGGATTGTGGTCACCATGCCGGTTCAAAGTCTCTGGTGGCTAAGGCGTTTCGTCACGGGTTTTACTGGTTGACAGCTCATGCTGATGCGGAGGACTTGGTTAAACGGTGTGATGGCTGTCAGAAATTTTCAAGGCGTGCTCATGTGCCGGCTCAAGAATTGAGGATGATTCCAATTACTTGGCCATTTGCAACATGGGGGCTGGATATGGTCGGACCTTTTAAAAGATCCAAGGATAAGAAAACCCACCTTTTGGTGGCAGTTGACAAGTTTACCAAGTGGGTTGAAGCGGAGCCTATCAGCAAGTGTGATGCAGCTACAGCGGTGCAGTTCATTAAAAAGGTGATTTTCCGGTTTGGCTTTCCACACAGTATCATTACTGACAATGGTATCAATCTATCCAAGGGTGCTATGAAGGAATTCTGTGAACATGAGCACATCAGGCTTGACATATCATCAATGGCTCACCCCCAGTCCAATGGGCAGGCAGAACGAGCTAATCAAGAGATCTTGCGAGGCATCAAACCCCGGCTTATGGTTCCCTTGCAAAGAACACCGGGATGTTGGGTTGAAGAGCTACCATCTGTACTATGGAGTATCAACACTACGCCGAACCGATCTACAGGATACCCACCATTTTTTATGGTCTACGGAGCGGAGGCGGTTGTCCCTAGTGATATCCGGCACGATTCGCCTCGTGTGGCGGCTTATGTTGAAGCGGACAATGAGACAGCACTGCAAGATGCTTTGGACCTATTAGATGAGGAGCGTGACATAGCAGCTGCCCGCTCGGCGATTTATCAACAAGATCTTCGTCGCTATCACAGTCGCCGGGTCAGAACCAGAACTTTTCAAGAAGGAGATTTGGTGCTTCGGCTCATCCAAGATCAGACGGATATGCACAAGTTATCCCCACCTTGGGAGGGACCTTTCATGGTCAGCAAGAATCTGCACAATGGGTCGTACTATCTGATTGAAATTCGAGAGCATAAAGACTCACGCACATCAGAGGAGGAGACCAACAGGCCGTGGAATATAGCTCATCTTCGGCCTTACTACACTTGAGCCATCAGCTCTATCTATGTACATATTATGGCAGTGTATATATTATCATTGATATAATAAAACCGGAGCCTCAGCTAAAGCGGGGTCTCTGTCCTTTCATATCATGCGTGGTTACATGGAGTGGTTCTGTTTTAAAACGGCCTCCGGTTTACCCCTTGAAATTTGCTTTTCAAATAGCTTTGTGATATCACTTGGGGCCTTGGTCGTGTCCGAACCAACGCGACACCTTTTGATAGGCGAAAGCCACCAGATCACTTGGGGACATGGTCAAGTCTGAACCAGGCACGCCTCTTGATCGGCCTAAGGCCACAAAATCACTTGGGGGCTTGGTCGAACCCGAACCATTGCCACGCCTTTTGATCGGCATAATTGCCACGGTTTCATTTGGGGACCTGGCTGACTTGAACCATTGTCACTCCTATTGGGGGCTTGGTCCTGTCCGACCATGGTAACACCATATGATCAGCTCAGTAAAGCATGTTTTTGCAAACAGTTTTTATCATTGCCTTTGCTGCCATATTTCTTTTATGACTATTCTTCAATTTTTGTTGTGTTTCCTTTGAACCAACAACACTTTTTTACCAGTTCAGCTGACGGAAATCGGTTCATTTGTATTCTGGAGAAATATGCCCGGTTTAATTTTCCTGTTAACATCATGAAGTAGCAGGGGGGCTCGTAATGACCCAGCACGATTTACATGGGAGTTGTTTTCTCCCCTTTGATGGTAACGGTTTATAAATACTCCGTTTCAAGCCTGGCTAAGCCAACTTCATGCCCAGCGATGGCAGGTATTTTGTATCACATATTTGATTATATGTTTTAAATACATTGATATATATATATATATCAAGGTTATAAACCGGTTGGCGGTATAACCGCCACCGCAGTTCAAGATTTTCTGATTGCAGGAAATATAATTAAGGATTTCAAGCAAAAGCATCAGTACTTATGCACGAAGGCATATTTCGAGACAGAAGTATTGACTATCCTATTACAAGGCAACGCGGTGCCCAAATAAGATCATTGTTGTTCCAGCGGATCATAATACAGCAGTTATGTAAACCGGCTTCCGGTTCAAGCTTGCTCATCAAACCGGTCTGATGGTTGTGGGTCGTACCGCGCTGCTTCAGCTTCCTCATCTCTATCCACTGGCTGGAAATCAACAGTGGACCAGTCGATTCCCATTAAAGCTTGAAAGACAGCCTCTTCATGGATCAGAGAAGATGGTTCAATATCAGGAGCGTAAGTATGCTTACGGATTGGAGGAATCAGATTTTCTGCTTCAGGAGTTGGTGCAGGCACTCGTTTGTTCTGGTCATTGTACTGAGCTTGATAATGCGACAAGTCTGCCTCTTCAGCCAATTGACAAGCCAGAGGGCGTACTGCACGATTTATCGCCCTCAAATCATCTTCATTGAACTCTGAGCCATCTTCCTTCAAGCTGGGATAGCCTTGAGCTGCTTCAACAGGATCGAAATCCGGCACCCATGCTTTTGCCCGGATCAAGGCATTAATGGCTCCGGTTCGAGCAGCAGATTTCTTTAGTTCTTCAATCCGAGCAGGAAGCATTGACAACCTATTAAGAGTGTCTTGGATTAAGGAAGGTGCCGGATTGTTATGCGATGCAGTGGTGATGATCCGTTGCGCTCCGTTATACAGCTGTTCAATTAAAGTGTAGGCAGCCTTCAACTTCTTACGAACATCTGACCCTAAGTGACCAATGCGTGTACCTATAACAATACAGGAAAGATCACAAACCGGATCTATCATAAGCAGGCCAGAGTTGTCCAAGAAACCAAAATGAACTTACCAAAGATAGCAGCGGTCATGGAATGTACTTGCCGCTTTACGGCGGTCAGCTCATCTACCACCGGTTTAAGAGCAGCTTCAGCGTTTTCAGCTCTTTTTATTAAATCGGCCTTCTCAGTGGCCCAATCAGTCCGCTCCTTCTCAAAGCCCTCCTTCAGCTGTTCTGTGACACTCAAAGCGCTGGTTAATTCTTCCCTTGCCTTGTCGGTTTCAGCTTGCTGGGTTTTCAAAATTTCCTACAGATCAGTAATCCGGTCTTCTTTGATCCTCCCTTCAGCCTGCATAAAGACAGTGCTTGGCTTTCAACAAACGGTACAAGAATTTGAAGTACCAACCACATAACAAGTTATATGCTTGATACTTGGGGGCTAATGCACCTTCAATTTTCATCTATTACTAAATCGCAAAGTCCCAAGCTCAATACAGGTATTCAACTTGGCACTTGGGGGCTAATGGCTATTTGCTCAGTTATGTTCTAATGTTAGAATCTTTATTGGAGTCCCGGTTTAACTATACTAAGTTGAACCGGCCCTTGGGGGCTACATTGATGGAGTTCAAAGTATTGAGGACTATATTCAAGTCCCGGTTTGAAGAAGATTACAAACCGGCCCTTGGGGGCTAGGAGGATTAATACAGTAGCAGTAATTAAAGAAAGAAGAAGCGCAAGGAAGTTACCTCAAATTTATCTCTGATTATCTTTACCAGGCCAGCTTCACAGTCACGACTAGTATATAGCCGGTTCAAATAACCAGAATGAACATCTTGGGCACTCAGAGCAGCATATGTTTCCAGATCAACATCCCAATTGCCTTTGTTCATACCAGGAGAATCTTCTTTCACAGTATGCTTGGCCAAAGCGACGGGATTCCCTGGTTCAAAGCGACCTACGCCGGTAATTACAACGTCATCATCCTTGGACTCGCCGGTTTGCGTTGGCGCAGTCGGTTTATCAGCAGGCTTTGAAGGACTGTGGGATCCATCGATCCGGACGGAGCTGGCAGGCTGGTCAATAGGGACTGAGGTATCGATAGGCCTTTTATCAGTAATAGCATCATCTTGCAAAGGAGGATCATTGGGAGTATCTTCAGTAACGAACGCTTCAAGATCTGGTGTTTTATCCTGTTCAAGGGCAGCATCTTCCTCGGCCGCTTTATTCAGGCGGGCTTTCTTGCTTGGTTTAGGTTTAGCCCTGAAAGAGAAACAAAAAGTCAAGGAACAGCATAAGTTGTAACGTGGTATACTAGAAGCATATGTTCAGTCTAGCTTACCCCAGAACCATTTTCAGTGGTGGCAGCTGAGTGGCCGATGATTCACCAGAGGAAGAATGGGAAGTAACCTGATAATCGGAGTCGGACGGATTAAGAGGTTGACGGATGAAACCCGCTTTAGGACATAAATTAATAAAAAGGTCAGAGACCTCGGAGCGGCGTTTTCGAACCGGACTGTTCGATAAACCGGCGGAGGTAACTACCTGGCCGCTGTGCTGGGTTGTGCGGCAAGCTTCATGTTGCTGAGTCTTCATAAGAAATTTGGGATCCAAATAAGCAAGGGGATGAGAAAATTTAACTTTCCGGTTTACCTGGCGAAATTTTGGCAAAGGCAAAGGATCCGAATCGGAAGAAAGAGTAATTACCTCAGCGACATCAGCATTACTGGCTTCAGCGTCGTCCTGACAAGTATCATCATCAATAAGGCGTGTAAAAAGTAGGCCTAGTGAATCGAGTTCTACCTCAGGGTCCGAGTTACCCACATCATCAGCAGCAGCCGGATCAGATGAAGCAGTGGTTTTCCTCTTTTTGGCAGGCTTCTTAACGACCTTGGTCTTTGGCCGGATTGGCCGATCTGCTTTCTCCGGTTTGTCTTGTGGAAGCTTCTTGCTCCAAAACGGATTGTCACCCTGGGTAAGTAGCAGTTGATGTCAGACAGAGATAGCAATAACAGGTTCAATAAAAAGTACAATCAAAATCTTACAGCTAGCGGTTTGTTGGTAGCACAGAAAGGGGGCAGGCCGGTTTGAGCACAGAGATGCTCTGGTTCGTTCAGCATTTTCTTCACAGCCTCTGTGACTTCATCATCGGAGAGCTGGATGTTGGTGTGTCGGAGTGGGTCATCAATGCTGCCAGTATATTTGCACATCAAACCGGAGCGCCGGCTGAGAGGCAGTATGCTCCATGATATCCAACAGCGTGCGAGATCAACTCCTGTTAAACCGTTGGCCATGAAGGCTCGGAGCTTGGATAATTGCGGAGCGTATTTACTCCTCTCCTTGGCACTTAACCTTTGTGGGAAGGGGTGTGTATTGCTGAGCCGTTCCGGACGAAAGCCAGGAAAAGGATTTTCATCACCAGGGGAAGTATCTTTGCAGTAAAACCATGTTGCATTCCATTCCTTGGGGTGACTATGTAGTTTGGCATGGGGATAAGTGATTTCTTTCCTTTTCTGAATTGCCATACCGCCCAATTCAGTATTGGGACCGTCAGTGAATTCTGTGCGGCGGTTTAAGTGGAAGCAGTCTCTGAACAATTCAACTGTGGGTTTCTCTTGAAGGTACACCTCACAGAGCACTTGGAAGTGACATAGGTTGGTAACAGAATTGGGGCCAATATCTTGCGAGCGAAGTTGAAAATTGGCTAGTACGTCCCGGTAAAATTTGGAGCCGGGCGGTTTGAAGCCCCGGGCTAAGTGATCCGCAAAGATCACAACCTCTCCCTCTTGAGGTGTGGGAGGACATTCATTACCAGGAACCCTCCAATGGATAGTCTCATTGCTGTCTAAAGCGCCGATCGAGACTAAATCATCCAACTGGGTTTCTGTGACACGAGAAGGAACCCAGTTGCACTCATATACTTGTTTGGCCATGGTGAGATCTACAAGAAATAGGTGATTCCGGTTCAGGAACATGTTGGATAAAAAAAGGCACTGGTATGAACAAGGCTAAACCGAGGGCAGTATACTTAAACCGGATTTTTATGAAGTGGCATCATATGGCCAAAGAGTTCTGGCGGTTCAACAAGGGGACTAATGGTATATACCGGTTTGTTAACTTTTTCTATACTAAGTTAAACCGCCTGATCTAAACATTGAAAGCAATTGAGGTTGCAGATGGCTAAGTATGCAGAAACAGGTTTCACAAGGTCCTATTGTAGTAATGGATCTGAAGCAAGTTCAGAAAAACAGAAAATATTCAAAAGATTAAAGCAGAGCGGAAGTGAATCAATGGGCAGGTATGTAGATGAGATCTATGGACTTGAGCGTGAAACTACAGGTGGATGCTAAAAGGCTACTGCTAATCAGAGCAGGGTTTCACAGATCTATCCAGGAATCTAGGTACGAGCATGAACAAGTGAGGAGCACAGCAAGAACATGAAACCCTAGAACAGATCTATGTTAAGAAGAGCTGAAGGCTTACCGGGATCGAGGAAGATGCAGAAAGATACCGCAGTGCTCTGGAACGTTCAGGTTGATGCAGCGGCCCAAGACGAGGCAGAGGTTAATGGCGACGGCGGAGCTCCGAGGCTGGCGACGCGAGGAAGATGAAGAGAAAGAGACGAATGGGAGAAAAGGAAATGACCCTTCGGTCCTATTTATAAGGCAAAGGACGTGTGTCAGGCGCGCGAATCCAGGAGCCACAAGATTCAGACGTGGAGTTGCTGCCTTGGGTATCGCAGGTCTATTAATAAAAGAAGGCGTTATAAATGTTAACTTCATGATGACGTCATGCCGGTTTACAGCAACCAGAGATGATGACGACATGGCGGTTTACCAATTACCAGAAGATGTTGAAGACAAAGGTTTTTGTGAAGGATTGACATGAACCAGTTCAAATCAATCTGGGGCCTAATGTTGGGGATATTACCACTGGGCGTGAACCGGCCTACCTGGGCCGGGTTAACTTCATTAGTAGTGTAAAGGTGATTAAGCAGATGAAGGCCCAAGGCCTGTAGTCGGTTTAGAACCTGTAGCCGTAAACCGGCTTGGTATGTAAACTTGTATTGTAAGTTAGGAATAGAGAGAGACCAACCGGGATACGAGTATGAACCGGTGTGGGGCTCTGTGGACCGACGGGCGTCACCCGTGTATATAAGGGGACGACCCGGCGGCGGTTCAAGGACAGACAACAACAACTCGAGCCTAGGCGAAGCTTGTTTGCTCCCTAGCCATCGAAACCACATCAATTCCATCACAACTAGACGTAGGCTTTTACCTTCATCGAAGGGGCCGAACTAGTATAAACCCTTGTGTCTTTGTGTCCGCTTTAACCCCTTCAAGTTAACCCGTAGCGATGGCTCCACGACTAAGTCCTTTCACGAGGACATCTGCCGTGACAAATCCACGACACCTTCTACTATTATTCTGTAACCTACGTGCAACTATTGCCCCAAAGTTATAACCTTTATAACCTGACAGAGCGCTCTTGAGGACACAAAGATCAGGTGCACACATGTGACATACCTCGTCCTTACCGTTAATGCATCTACCAATAAAGAGAGCAAAGTAATGTATAGCAGGAAAATGAATGCTTCCTATGGTAGCTTGTGTTACGTCCCTAGATTCTCCCACGTTAATACTAGCAAGAAAATCTCTAAATTCAGATTTGCGAGGATCATTGATATTACTCCATTGCGGGAGTTTGCAAGCAGTTGTGAAGTCCTCTAAATCCATGGTATAAGATGTATCATAAATATCAAACATGACACTAGGAGAATTACGCGCAGAAATATATTCGAACCTCCGCACAAAGGAATCGGTCAATTGATAATATTGAGGACACTTATCTTGTAAGAAGTCCTCCAGCTTGGCATTACGCACATATGCGTCAAATTCCTCCTTGAAGCCTGCTTCGACCATAAAATCATCGGATGGCCACTCACAAGCCCGTACATTTGCGTCCCTTGGCAAATTAACATCTCGTTCACGTATAGCAATCCTTGGCCCTTTCTTTGCCGAGGAACCTCCTTGGTACATTCTTCTAAGCATATTTCTTTTTCTGAAAATTTCTGAAATTTTAGTAACTTCAAAATAAAAGTGAATAAAACTAAACAAGATTGATAGCAACTACTCCTACAAGTGCCTAGAGCCTATATCATGCAATGGAATTGCTTGGGACCTCAAAAATTTAACATGCAAGCTCAAGAACATGGTCACCTATGCAGCAAAAATTTGCAACGAATAAAGCACTAGAACAAAAACTAATTTGACAAGCAACAATCTCCCAAAGCAGTTTTGCGAATGGAGCTTTGAGCTAAGAGATCGAAAATCACAGCAAAACAAGCTAGAACTCTTGCTTGAGCTGGATGGGAATTTTTTTGGGTAGAAGATGAAGTGTGTGGGTGCTGGCATAAGTGGAGGGGAGCCACCAGGGGCCCACGAGACAGGGGGCGCGCCCTGCAGGGGGGGCGCGCCCTACTCTCTCGTGGCCCGGTGCTTGCCCCTCCTGCAGTGTTTTCAGTGCCTAAAATCCTCAAATATTCCAGAAAAAATCATACTGAGTTTTCAGGGCATTTGGAGCACTTTTATTTTCGGACTATTTTTTAATGCCCGGATAATTCAGAAAGCAGACGGATAATACTATTTTTGCTTTATTTATTCTAAATAACAGAAAGTAAAAGGAGGGTACAGAAGGTTGTGCCTTCTAGTTTCATCCATCTCGTGATCATCAAAATGAATCCACTAACAAGGTTGATCAAGTCTTGTTAACAAACTCATTCCGAATAACACGGAACTGGAGAAATTTCGAATAACACTAAGTTACCTCAACGGGGATATGAAAATACCCAACAATAAGAATATCATACTTTTTCTTGACAGTAGGGAGAGGAAATTCAAAACCTCCAAAAATGATAGTTGGAACTTTTTCAATAGAATTGATGCTATGAACTTGAGATTGTTTCCTCGGAAAGTGTACAGTATGCTCATTACCATTAACATGAAAAGTGACATTGCCTTTGTTGCAATCAATAACAGCCCCTGCAGTATTAGGAAAAGGTCTACCAAGGATAATAGACATACTATCGTCCTCGGGAGTATCAAGAATAACAAATTCTGTTAAGATAGTGACATTTGCAACCACAACAGGCACATCCTCACAAATACCGACAGGTATAGCAGTTGATTTATCGGCCATTTGCAAAGATATTTTAGTAGGTGTCAACTTATTCAATTCAAGTCTACGTTATAAAGAGAGAGGCATAACACTAACACCGGCTCCAAGATCACATAAAGCAGTTCTAACATAATTTCTTTTAATAGAGCATGGTATAGTTGGTACACCCGGATCTCCAAGTTTCTTTGGTATTCCACCTTTAAAAGTGTAATTAGCAAGCATGGTGGAAATTTCAGCTTCCGGTATCTTTCTTTTATTTGTGATGATATCCTTCATATACTTAGCATAAGGATTTACTTTAAGCATATCAGTTAAGCGCATACGTAAGAAAATAGGTCTAATCATTTCAGCAAAGCGCTCAAAATCCTCATCATCCTTTGACTTGGATGGTTTAGGAGGAAAGGGCATGGGTTTCTGAACCCATGGTTCTCTTTCTTTACCGTGCTTCCTAGCAACAGAATCTCTCTTATCGTAACGTTGATTCTTTGATTGTGGGTTATCAAGATCAACAACAGGTTCAATCTCTACATCATTGTCTTTGCTAGGTTGAGCATCAACATGAACATTATCATTAACATTATCACTAGGTTCATGTTCATCACCTGATTGAGTTTCAGCATCAGAAATGGAAATATCATTGGGATTCTCAGGTGTGTCTATAGTAGGTTCACTAGAAGGATGCAAAGTTCTATCGTTTTTCTTTTTCTTCTTTTTAGAAGAACTAGGTGCCTCTAAATTATTTCTCTGAGAATCTTGCTCGATTCTCTTAGGGTGGCCTTCAGGATACAAAGGTTCCTGAGTCATTCTACCAGTTCTAGTAGCCACTCTAACAGCAAATTCATTTTTATTATTTAATTCATCAAGCAAATCATTTTGAGCTTTAAGTACTTGCTCAGCTTGAGTAGCAACCATAGAAGCATATTTGCTAACGCGGTGAAGTTCATCTTTAACTCTAGCCAGATTATCACCTACGCGTCCTATCTCGAAAGCATTATTCTTTAACTCTCTACCAACATAAGCATTAAAACTTTCTTGTCTAGCCATAAAGTCATCAAATTCATCTAAGCATGGGCTATGAAATTTAGTAGAGGGTATTTCAACTTTATCATATCTATAGAGGGAATTTACCTTTACTACCTGTGTAGGGTTATCAAGACAATGTGGTTCTTCAGGCGGTAAATTAAGACCATGTATTTCTTCAATAGGAGGTAAATTCTTAACATCTTCAGCTTTAATACCTTTTTCTTTCATTGATTTCTTTGCCTCTTGCACATCTTCAGGAATGAGAAATAAAACACCTCTCTTCTTCGGAGTGGGTTTAGGAATAGGCTCAGGAGTTGGCTCAATTGGTTCAGGAATTACTTCAGGAATTGGCTCGGGAAGAGTCCAATTATTTCCATTAGTCAACATATTATTCAATAGTATTTCAGCTTCGTCGACTGTTCTTTCCCTGAAAACACAACCAACACAACTATCCAAGTAGTCATTGGAAGCATCGGTTAGTCCATTATAAAAGATATCAAGTATTTCATTTTTCTTAAGAGGATGATCAGGCAAAGCATTAAGTAACCGGAGAAGCCTCCCCCAAGCTTGTGGGAGACTCTCTTCTTTGATTTGCACAAAATTATATATTTCCCACAAGGCAGCTTGTTTCTTATGAGCAGGGAAATATTTAGCAGAGAAGTAATAAATCATATCCTGGGGACTACGCACACAACCATGAGCAAGAGAATTATACCAAGTCTTAGCATCACCCTTTAATGAGAACGGAAATATCTTAAGGATATATAAATAGCGAGACTTCTCATCATTAGTAAACAGGGTGGCTATATCATTCAACTTGGTAAGATGTGCCACAACAGTTTCAGATTCAAGGCCATAAAAAGGATCAGATTCAACTAAAGTGATAATATCAGGATCAACAGAGAATTCATAATCCTTATCAGTAACACAGATAGGTGAAGTAGCAAAAGCAGGATCGGGTTTCATTCTAGCGTTAAGAGACTGCTGCTTCCATTTAGCTAATAATTTCTTAAGATCATTTCTATCATTGCAAGCAAGAATTTCCATAGCAGCTGCTTCATTCATAACATAACCCTTAGGAACAACTGGTAATACATAATCATTGGGGGAACCTTCATCATCACTATCATCAATAATAGGTTCTTCAATATTTTCATTCCCCCTAACTCTAGCTAGTTGTTCATCTAGAAATTCACCTAATGGCACAGTAGTATCACGCACAGAAGTAGCTTCATCATTCATAGCATAAGTGGCATCATCAATAACATGCGACATATCAAAATTCATAGCAGTAGCAGGTTTAGGTGTCGCAAGCTTACTAATAACGGAAGGAGAATCTAGTGCAGAGCTGGATGGCAGTTCCTTACCTCCCCTCGTAGTTGAGGGCAAAATAGTAGTTCGATCGTCTTTCAAGTTCTTCATAGTGATCAACAGATATAAATCCCAAATGACTCAGAGAATAGAGCTATGCTCCCCGGCAACAGCGCCAGAAATTAGTCTTGATAACCCACAAGTATAGGGGATCGCAACAGCTTTCGAGGGTAGAGTATTCAACCCAAATTTATTGATTCGACACAAGGGGAGCCAAAGAATATTATTGAGTATTAGCAGTTGAGTTGTCAATTCAACCACACCTGGATAACTTAGTATCTGCAGCAAAGTGTTTAGTAGCAAAAGTAGTATGATAATAAAGGTAATGGTAGCAAAAGTAAAGATAAATGTTTTTGGGTTTTTGTAGTAGTTGTAACAGTAGCAACAGAAAAGTAAATAAGCGAAGAACAGTATGTGAAAAGCTCGTAGGCAATGGATCAGTGATGGATAATTATGCCGGATGCGATTCCTCATGCAATAGTTATAACATAGGGTGATATAGAACTAGCTCCAATTCATCAATGTAATGTAGGCATGTATTCCGTAAATAGTCATCCGTGCTTATGGAAAAGAACTTGCATGACATCTTTTGTCCTACCCTCCCATTGAAGCGGGGTCCTCACGGAAACTAAGGGATATTAAGGCCTCCTTTTAATAGAGAACCGGAACAAAGCATTAGCACATAGTGAATACATGAACTCCTCAAACTACGGTCATCACCGAGAAGTATCCCGATTATTGTCACTTCGGGGTTGTCGGATCATAACACATAATAGGTGACTATAGACTTGCAAGATAGGATCAAGAACACACATATATTCATGAAAACATAATAGGTTCAGATCTGAAATCATGGCACTCGGGCCCTAGTGACAAGCATTAAGCATAGCAAAGTCATAGCAACATCAATCTCAGAACAAAGTGGATACTAGGGATCAAACCCCAACAAAACTAACTTGATTACATGGTAAATCTCATCCAACCCATCACCGTCCAGCAAGCCTACGATGGAATTACTCACGCACGGCGGTGAGCATCATGAAATTGGTGATGGAAGATGGTTGATGATGACGACAGCGACGAATCCCCCTCTCCGGAGCCCCGAACGGACTCCAGATCAGCCCTCCCAAGAGAGATTAGGGCTTGGCGGCGGCTCCGTGTCGTAAAACGCGATAAAACTTTCTCCTTGATTTTTTTCTCCCCGAACGTGAATATATGGAGTTGGAGTTGAGGTCGGTGGAGGTCCAGGGGGCCCACGAGATAGGAGGCCGCGCCCTGGGGGGGCGCCCCCCTGTCTCGTGGACAGGCCCTGGGCCCCCTGGCATTAATTCTTTCGCCAAAAATTCTTATTAATTCCAAAAAGTGCCTCCGTAGATTTCCACGACATTCCAAGAACTTTTCTTTTCTACACATAAAAGAACATCATGGCAGTTCTGCTAAAAACAACGTCAGTCCGGGTTAGTTTCATTCAAATCATGCGAGTTAGAGTCCAAAACAAGGGCAAAAGTGTTTGGAAAAGTAGATACGTTGGAGACGTATCAGCATGCTACCTCTACATCTACCTTCGGGGTTAGTTTTAGACCTGAATAATTGTTATTTGGTGCCAGCATTGAGCATGGACATTATATTGGATCTTGTTTGATGCGAGACGGTTATTCATTTAAATCAGAGAATAATGGTTGTTCTATTTATATGAGTAATATCTTTTATGGTCATGGACCCTTGTTGAGTGGTCTATTTTTATTGAATCTCGATCGTGGAGATACAGATGTTCATAATATTGAAGCCAAAAGATGCAAAGTTGATAATGATAGTGCAACTTATTTGTGGCACTGCCATTTAGGTCATATTAGTGTAAAGCGCATGAAGAAACTCCATACTGATGGGCTTTTGGAATCACTTGATTATGAATCACTTGGTGCTTGCGAACCATGCCTAATAGGCAAGATGCCTAAAACTCCGTTCTCCGAAACAATGGAACGAGCTACTGACTTATTGGAAATAATACATACCGATGTATGCGGTCCAATGAGTGTTGAGGCTCGTGGCAGGTATCGTTATTTTCTTACCTTCACATATGATTTGAGCAAATATGGGTATATCTACTTAATGAAGCATAAGTCTGAAACGTTTGAAAAGTTCAAAGAATTTCAGAGTGAAGTGGAAAATCATCGTAACAAGAAAATAAAGTTTCTATGATCTAATCGTGGAGGCGAATATTTGAGTTATGAGTTTGATCTTCATTTGAAACAATGTGGAATAGTTTCACAACTTACGCCACCTAGAACACCACAGCGTAATGGTGTGTCCGAACGTTGTAACTGTACTTTATTGGATATGGTGCGATCTATGATGTCTCTTACTAATTTACCGCTATCGTTTTGGGGTTATGCTTTAGAGACAACTGCATTCACTTTAAATAGGGCACCATCAAAATCCGTTGAGACGACGCCTTATGAACTGTGGTTTGGCAAGAAACCAAAGTTGTCGTTTCTTAAAGTTTGGGGATGCGATGCTTATGTGAAAAAGTTTCAACCTGATAAGCTCGAACCCAAATCGGAGAAGCGCGTCTTCATAGGATACCCAAAGGAAACTGTTGGGTACACCTTCTATCACAGATCCGAAGGCAAGATATTCGTTGCTAAGAATGTATCCTTTCTAGAGAAGGAGTTTCTCTCGAAAGAAGTGAGTGGGAGGAAAGTAGAGCTTGATGAGGTAATTGTACCTTCTCCCAAATTGGAAAGTAGTTCATCACAGAAATCAATTCCAGTGACTCCTAACCAATTAGAGAGGAAGCTAATGATGATGATCATGAAACTTCAGATCAAGTTACTACAGAACCTTGTAGGTCTTCCAGAGTACGGTCCGCACTAGAGTGGTACGGTAATCCTATTCTGGAAGTCATGTTACTAGACCATGATGAACCTACGAACTATGAGGAAGCGATGATGAGCCCAGATTCTGCGAAAATGGCTTGAGGCCATGAAATCTGAGATGGGATCCATGTATGAGAACAAAGTGTGGACTTTGATGGATTTGCACGATGATCGGCAAGCAATAGAAAATAAATGGATCTTCAAGAAGAAGACTGACGCTGATGGTAATGTTACTGTCTACAAAACTCGACTTGTTGCGAAAGGTTTTCGACAAGTTCAAGGAGTTGACTACGATGAGACTTTCTCACCCGCAGCGATGCTTAAGTTTGTCCGAATCATGTTAGCAATTGTCACATTTTATGATTATTAAATTTGGCAGATGGATGTCAAAACTGCATTCCTGAATGGATTTCTGGAAGAAGAGTTGTATATGATGCAACCAGAAGGTTTTGTCGATCCAAAGGGTGCTAACAAAGTGTGCAAGCTCCATCGATCCATTTATGGACTGGTGCAAGCCTCTCGGAGTTGGAATAAACGCTTTGATAGTGTGATCAAAGCATATGGTTTTATACATACTTTTAAGAAGCCTGTATTTACAAGAAAGTGAGTGGGAGCTTTGTAGCATTTGTAATATTATATGTGGATGACATATTGTTGATCGGAAATGATATAGAATTTCTGGATAGCATAAAGGGATACTTGAATAAGAGTTTTTCAATGAAAGACCTCGGTGAAGCTGCTTACATATTGGGCATCAAGATCTGTAGAGATAGATCAACACGCTTAATTAGACTTTCACAAAGCACATACTTTGATAAAGTTTTGAAGAAGTTCAAAACGGATCGATCAAAGAAAGGGTTCTTGCCTGTGCTACAAGGTGTGAAGTTGAGTCAGACTCAATGCCCGACCACTATAGAAGACAGAGAGAAAATGAAAGTCATTCCCTATGCTTCAGCCATAGGTTCTATCATGTATGCAATGCTGTGTACCAGACCTGATGTGTGCCTTGTTATAAGTATAGCAGGGAGGTACCAAAGTAATCCAGGAGTGGAGCACTAGACAGCGGTCAAGAACATCCTGAAATACCTGAAAATGACTAAGGATATGTTCCTCATTTATGGGGGTGACAAAGAGCTCGTCGTAAATGGTTACGTCGATGCAAGCTTTGACACTGATCCGGATGACTCTAAGTCACAAACCGGATACGTATTTTTATTGAATGGTGGAGCTGTCAGTTGGTGCAGTTCCAAGCAGAGCGTCGTGACGGGATCTACGTGTGAAGCGGAGTACATAGCTGCTTTGGAAGCAGCAAATGAAGGATTTTGGATGAAGGAGTTCATATCCGATCTAGGTGTCATACCTAGTGCATCGGGTCCAATGAAAATCTTTTGTGACAATACTGGTGCAATTGCCTTGGCGAAGGAATCCAGATTTCACAAGAGAACCAAACACATCAAGAGAAGCTTCAATTCCATTCTGCATCAAGTCGCGGAGGGAGACATAGAGATTTGCAAAATACACACGGATCTGAATGCTGCAGACCCGTTGACTAAGCCTCTTCCACGAGCAAAACATGATCAGCACCAAGACTCCATGGGTGTTAGAATTATTACTTTGTAATCTAGATTATTGACTCTAGTGCAAGTGGGAGACTGAAGGAAATATGCCCTAGAGGCAATAATAAAGTTATTATTTATTTCCTTATTTCATGATAAATGTTTATTATTCATGCTAGAATTGTATTAACCGGAAACTTAGTACATGTGTGAATACAAAGACAAAACACAGTGTCCCTAGTATGCCTCTACTTGACTAGCTCGTTAATCAAAGATGGTTATGTTTCCTAACCATAGACATGTGTTGTCATTTGATGAACAGGATCACATCATTAGAAGAATGATATGATGGACAAGACCCATCCGTTAGCTTAGCATTATGATCGTTACAGTTTCATTGCTACTGCTTTCTTCATGACTTATACATGTTCCTCAGACTATGAGATTATGCAACTCCCGGATACCGGAGGAACACCTTGTGTGCTATCAAACGTCACAACGTAACTTGGGATTATAAAGATGCTCTACAGGTGTCTCCGAAGGTGTTTGTTGGGTTGGCATAGATCAAGATTAGGATTTGTCACTCCTTGTTTCGGAGAGGTATCTCTGGGCCCTCTCGGTAATGCTCATCACTATAAGCATTGCAAGCAATGTGACTAATGAGTTAGTTGCAGGATGAAGTATTACGGAACGAGTAAAGAGACCTGCTGGTAACGAGATTGAACTAGGTATGATGATACCAACGATCGAATCTCGGGCAAGTAACATACCGATGACAAAGGGAACAACGTATGTTGTTGTGCAGTTTTACCGATAAAGTTCTTCGTAGAATATTTAGGAGCCAATATGAGCATCCAGGTTCCGCTATTGGTTATTGATTGGAGATATGTCTCGATCATGTCTACATAGTTCTCGAACCCGTAGGGTCCGCACGCTTAATGTTCGATGACGATTTGTATTATGAGTTATGTGTTTTTGATGACCGAAGTTTGTTTGGAGTCTCGGATGAGATCGCGGACATGACGAGGAGTCTCGAAATGGTTGAGACATAAAGATTGATATATTGGAAGGCTATATTCGGATATCAGAATGGTTCCAGAGAAGTTCGGGTATTTTCCGGAGTACCGGTAGTGAGCCTTAGTGGAAAGAGGAGGCAGCGGCCAGGAGGTGGCGCCCCCCCAACCCCAGTCCAAATTGGACAAGGGGTTGGGGGCGCGGCCCCCCTCTCCCTTCCTTTCCCCCTCTCCTTTAGGCCTTGTTCGGTTACACCCTGCCTGAAGGGGATTGGAGGGGATTTGACTTACAGGGGATTCAATCCACTTCAATCCCTGTCAAACCCCTTTCAATTCCCTGTCAACCAAACGCAGCCTTAGGTGGAATCCTACTAGGACTTGGAGTCCTAGTAGGACTCCCCTCTCCCGGCGCACCTAGCAAGGGCCGGCTGGCCTCCCCCTGCTTCCTTTATATACAGGGGCAGGGGGGCACCCCAAGACACACCAAGTTCTCGCTTAACCGTGTGCGGTGCCCCCTCCATAGTTTCACACTTCGGTCATATCATCATAGTGCTTAGGCGAAGCCATGCGCCGGTAACTTCATCATCACCGTCGCCACGCCGTCGTGCTGACGAAATTCACCCTCGTCCTCAACTGGATCATGAGCATGAGGGACGTCATCGAGCTGAACGTGTGCTGAACGCGGAGGTGCCGTACGTTCGGTACTTGGATCGGTTGGATCGCAAAGACGTTTGACTACATCAACCGCGTTACTAAACGCTTCCGCTTTCGATCTACAAGGGTACATGGACACACTCTCCCCTCTCGTTGTTGTGCATCTCCTAGATAGATCTTGTGTGATCGTAGGATTTTTTTTTGAAATTACCACGTTCCCCAACAGTATCGGACGACGCTCGTCTATTCGTGGTTGTCTGCGGCATGTGAGACTCGTGCGATCTAGGAGCCAGGACTAAAGGCTATTTGTAGTTTATCCGGCTGTGAAATCAAGAGTTTTTATGGCCTGCAAAAGCACTGGTGCCTCGCTATAAGTTGGGCCACCAACAACTCAAGCCATGGCTGCAACATAAAGTCGCCTGTTAGCCATGGTGAGGAAGCCACGATGCGGTAGGTCGCCTGTACCACCGATTCCTATTAGAAATCGCCTACGGGCGAATGAATCGGGCTAGCCCATTAGTGCAGTCACTCATGCCGCTCATGCATAGCTATAGGTTCGCTCGTCAGGAAGCATTTGGCATGCCACGAGGAAAGCCTTACATGAGAATGATTTCCGAAGTCCACAGGGAACACCCTCTTCTGTCCATATACTTGTTTGATCTTGAAGTTTGCATGGCCAAGCCTCAACCATGGTAACAAGCTTCCAATACTTAAGTCCATCATCCTCGATGGATTCCTTCTGCCCAGGGATAGCCAAAATCCGTGTTGATGGCGATGTGTCTAGGTCATCAAAACAGGGGCTCCATTAGTGCGGTGTGTAGGAACTCGGTGGGTGAATACCTTGGATTCTCGATGATGGTGTTCCCAGCGATTGTTTATCCACTCATCCTTGAAGCCATGGCTTGTCGAGAGGCGCCGTCACTTGCATCTGATCTTTCTCTAGACCAAGTTCACATAGTCTCTGATTGTAAAGAAGTAGTTAATGACATTTTGTACAGCAATGAAGGGCTTCATGGCAATATTTTCCAGGAAATTAGAAGAACTTCGGCGTCTTTCCAGAAGTGCTCTATCATCTTTGAAGGGAGATCCTCAAATCTCGAGGCACATAGCCTCGCTAAACATGCTCTTAGTCTTACTGTTGGAATCCATCTTTGGCTCCAACAGCTCCCGATTTAAATTTTATCACGATGAATATTATTAATGAGCAATAAAATGGAAAAAATTGTATGTTCGCTCGCTCTGCTCAGGTTTTTCCTTGTTATTTTTTGTTTTCCTTTGATTTTTCATCAGTTTTCTTCGATCTTTCTTTTTTCCCTTTGTTGTACACTTTTTGGTTTTTCTTTGGATTTTTATTTCTTTGTTACACATTTGGTTTTTTTGTTTCCTTCTCGATTTTGATCCATTTTTAAAAATACATGACTAATTTTTGTCAGTACACAATGTACATTTTGGTGCACAGGTGAAACATTTTTTGATGCACTTCGGGTATTTTTCGAATATATTATGTACTTAAAAATACACATGTTTTGAACAATTTTTTTGAATACATGGTGACAATAAACATTTTTTTGCATTGTTTAAACATTTTTATAATTTTCACGGACACTTTTGTGATAGTCCTGAATATTTCTTTTAAAATGACACATACATTTTTGTAATGGAAATAAACATTTTTTTCACCAATAAGAACTTTTGTTTACATTGTCTAATTGTTATAAAATGGCACGGACATTTTATTTCAATCACTGTAAGTTTTCTTTAAAATGTCACGTAAATTTTTTAATATTACAAAACATTTTTTTACGTCACACAAACATTTTCTGTACATTGTATACACTTAATTTGAAAATGTAACAAACATATATTTGAAACTCGTGATTTGTATAAAATATAACAATTGTTGAATGTATGAAACATTGTTTTGAATTAAGTTAACATTGTATAAACATTTTTAAATGGTATGTACATTTTTTAAACATGTGATGTATTTTAGATGTCATAAATATTTGCCGTACACATGATTAACATTTTCAAATACCCGTTCAGAATTTTTTTAATGCCTGATTAACATTTTTCCAAATTCATGTAAAGTGTTTTTTATAATATATATATATATATATATATATCAATATATACAATAGTAAAAACCAATAAACAAAAACAAAAATGTGAAGATAAAATGAAAGGTAAAAGGAGAACATGAGTAACGTAATAGTGACCTGACTATGTGGTTATTGGGTTGTCTGATAACGGCTCCTGTAGGCGACCCTCTGGTAGGAGGTGGAATGTATCACGTGCACCCACATTTGTGTTGCTACTGGTGCATCGGATTCCGTAGGAAATTTTGAAGAACCGGACAAAAAATCTAGCATATTGATACAACATCAATGTACTCCCTCCGTTTTTATTTACTTCGTCGAAGTTTAAAAAGTTTGACTTTGACAAAGTTCATAGACAAAAATATTAACATATACAATAACAAATCAATACCATTACATTCATTATTGAATGTACTTTCACATCATATAGATTTGTTATGGTAAATATTTATATTCTTTTCTATAAACTTGGGCAAACTTTAGAAAGTTTGACTTCAGTCAACTCTAATATGCGGAGTAAATAAAAACGGAGGGAGTATGTTGTCACAAATTTTGTATTAAAATTTGAAATAATTGTTGAGATACAAAAATAACAAATTTGGCATCAGTATAATAATGGGCCAGATCTAAAGGGCAACTTATGCTATGTACTATTCAATATTGAATTTGTCATTTTTGTTTTCCGACCTGTGTCTCAAAATTTGACTTGAATTTTTGTGACAACCTCCAGTGATCTTGTGTGAATATGCTAAATTGTTTCAAGAATTATGAATATTTTTAATATGTGCAACGTGAATCCGGTGCAGTGGTAGCGCCACAAACATCGGTGCACTAGATACTTTCCCCCGCGCGCGCGTGTATCCGTATCTCGCTTATAGCAACCAAAGTTCCTGCTCAAGAAAGGAGTTCCCATGGACCCGTGCACAACACAACATACATTGAATTCCCTTAGTATTGAATTTTTATGTCGATATAGTTGCGTAAACATTTCTGATACAAAACATAGTTTGTTTCTTGCATCGTTTAATTCATTTTTTTTAAGTTTCTCTTAAGTTTCTTTACTTTACATACAATAGTAAGTTTTAAACATGTGAGCGTTTTCTTGAACATAAATAGTGAAAAGGCATTTACATGGATTAAATCATTTTTCACCAAACAGTAAAATGATTTTTGGAATGTCCAATCTTGTTCGCATGGTTTTACATAATTGTTCAACCAATTAAAACCATATTCATGAAAATCAAAGTATTTATTCAGAATTTACAGAAAATGTTCGTACCAATCACAAAAAAAACATGATATTTAAAAATAATTAACCGAAAAATATGTTAATGATGTTTAAAAAATTCATGCAAGGTTTTAAAACGGGTAATTTTGAAAATCTGTTCATACCATAAAATATAATGTCCATTATTTTTTTAAGTGTTCAATATGAAGTTGACAAATGTTCAAACTTGTATTCAGATAAAAGTTCGACGCTTATTGGTAAAAAGTTGAATGTGTATGTAAAAATTATTCAGCATGTATACAAAAAATATTCAACGTGTATTTAAAAAAGTCGACAAGTATTTGTAAATAGAAAATAAAAAATAATTAATGGTAAAAATAGAAAATAAAATGAGTAGGGAAAAACCTCAAAAATAATAGTAGAGAATTCCACAAGAAAACAACCTAAAAAGGAAAAAAATCAGAACATTCCCAAACCAAGCGGAAAGTTCGTATACATAAGCTTTCATGAACAATTGGTATTGGGTTGGACCTTTCAGAGGAAAGGTTGTAGGCTAGTCATGCTTTTATCTCGCATTAAGCGAGACGTATCACCTAACAAATGTTCTTGGTAAGGAAAAATGTTCAAGAATTTCAAAACATGTTTTCAGATTTCAAATAAGATACAAAGTTTTAAAAATATTTACTAATTTCTAAAAATTCTAGGATTTAAATTGAAAGAGAGAAAATAGTATAGTTCAAGGAAAAAAGACATGAAGAGAAATGAAAGACCAAAAAAAGTTAAAGGAAGCAAACAAATAAACTGTTTCAACAAAGGTTCTAAAATTTGAACCTTCCCAAAATCAGTGAGAAGCATACACGAAAAAGTGCAAAACGGGTCAGCCCACGTAGCAACGGACCCCTTGGGGTGCGCAGTTGCGGGGTATTCTGTGTATTATACGCGGAATAGGAAGTTTTATGAAGGGGTAAGCTTATTATTATTTTTTTTTAGAAAAGGAGGATGACCACCGGCCTCTGCATCTGGAAGATGCATACAGCCACTTTATTGATTATTCTCGAGGACCATACAAAGTATTACACCAATGTGCCTGAATCCACCATCTTGGCAACATATGCCACTACTCCTATCCAATATGATGAAGGGGTGCTAGCCGGGCCACTACCCAGACCACTCACGTAAACCTAACATCAAAAGCCGGAAGCCGAAACACATTCGGAAGCCCCAGCCGAGCCACATACCGGGTCTGGGGCATAATCCGGTCAGACGCACTCGTGTGTCGTCGCCGCCATCTTCCACAGGTCCGTCTTCAGATCAAATTGAGGCTTCTACCATGTCTGGCCACTCCGCCATTGGCGCCACCATGACGCCAAACAGCAACCTCCTCCTGCGCGAGTCCATCTCCGTGCATCGGACGTCGAGCCTCCACAGCGCCATGCTGCCGACATCCGCCGTCATCAATGTGTGAGATGGAACACCGCTCCACCATCGCCCCAGCCAACACTTACTCCAAAACGACGCCCCCAGGAGAACCGGAACGCGTCGGAGGAAAAGCGGAGGCTTGGGCGAAGAAGGGCACGCCATCGGCAGCTGTCACCGACCCCAAACAGCGCCCGCCACCACCCAGCCCTCAAGGCGGCGCCTTCAAGAAGGTCGCGGCGCCAAAGATGCCGCCGCCGCCCACCGGAGTTAGGTTTTCACCCGAGAAGCTAGGTGGTGGGGAGTGGAAGGGCAGACCTTGACAGACGTCTCCATGAAGAAATCGGCGCCCGCGGGCGTCGTCGTCGTCGCGGCCAGCCGGAGCCGACCCGGGTTTCCCCCGATCTGGATCCCGACCACCAAAATCGCCCGCATCCCATAGGCAGGCCATCCAGCACACCCAGAAACCTTCGCAGGAGAAGTGCACCGAGCAGGGAAGAAAGCCAGCAGCCAGATCTGGCGCCGCCAGCCGCCACGGCCGCCACGCGAGGCCCCAGGCCACCGGAGATCCGTCGGCCACCCGACCAGATCGCCGGCACCACGCCCACCCCACTGCCCGCCGCAGCAGACAGGGAGCCTCGCCAGGGGCCGCCGCCCGGATCCAAGACCCTCCGATGCAGATCGTAGCGGAGCCGGCCCCGCCGCCGCAGTCCCAAACCGCGCCCCAGGCATGGCCCGGCGCCAGCCTCGTGCGGCGGCGAGGAGAAGATGGAGAGAGGGAGGTTATGCCGGCAGGAGGGGAATCACCCCCGTGGCGCCCGCTAGGGGCGGCGCGGGGGCGGGGGAGAGAGGGGGACTGAGGTAAGCTTATATATTACCTTTGGCAAGTTGTACCGTTTCCTCCCTCAAGTAGGCCAGCCCAGCAGATGCGTGACAGCGGCGTGAAAAAGAGCCAATCCCTATTCTTAACATGTCATTTCAGCTCCTAGTTGGCGCTGCAGGCTCCAGTTTCCTAAGCTGGAGCCCACACACAGTCGCCAGTGAGCCAGCCCATTTAGGCGAGCGTGCGCTGTTTCCTTCTATCGATCGGTCGATTTATCCGTTGCTACCCCTGAAAATACCAATCAAACGTTGATTCATATAAAAAACAAAAAAATATCACAAAAAGGGAAACAATATGAATTAAAAAATGTGCATGAGTTTTAAAAAAACACCGAATTTGAGAAAGAGTTCATTGAATTTGAATAAAACTCGTCCAATTTGAAAAAAAAGTTCATCTGCTTTGAAAAAAAATCGATGATCTTAAAAAAAGTTCATAGAATTTGAAAAAAAAGTTCAACGAATTTAAAATAAAGTTCATCAAAATTGAAAAACTCTTCCTTGATTTTCAAAAAAGTTCAACAAATTTTAGAAAGTTCATTGAATTTGAGAAAAGTTCATCAAATTTGAAAATAAGTTCATAGATTTTTTAAAGAAGTTCATCAAATGTTAAAAAAGTTTCACAAAATTCGAAAAAGTTCATCAATTTGGAAAAAAGTTCATGGATTTATGTGAAAAAAATTCATTAATTTTGAAGAAAAGTTCATCGATTTACAATCGTGCAATTCAGAAAACAAAATAAATATAAAAATAAAAAAGAAAGAAGAAAAGGAGATGCGAACTAGGGAAAGAACAAAAAGGAAGGGAAGAAGTTTCTTTCCATAAGTCAGCGATGGCCCTAGTGGTTAGCGCGTTGCGCTGAGAACCTAGAGGCTCAGCTTACGTGCCTGCAGGCGCCGTTCATGATTTATCGTTGTTTTGTTTGTTGGAAAATCCTATTGGATGCATAATGCGTCAAACTGTAGAAGAATCGCACAGAAATGCGACTAGCTAGCGATTTTGTGCCAGCCCATCTGTAGCGTCCGTACAAGTTCTTGTTTTGCGAAGAGCGTTCTCAGCCGGTTCTTTCTGATTTTGGGAACCATCTAGAAGGTTCCTGAACCGGTTTTGTATTTTTCCTTTTCCTTTTCTTTTTGTTACTCTTTCTGTTTTTTTTCTGGTTCTTTTTTCTTTTCTTTTCGTTACTTTTTCGATTTCTTTTTGTTTTCCTTTTCAAGTTAATTTCCCTTTTCAACACATTTTCTCTCTTTGGTTTTTATTTCCATATGTGTTCTTATCTTTTAAAAAAATATAAAAAAAATCATGTTTCCAGAAAATTTTCAGTTTTACAAAGAATGTTCTCAAAATTCAAAAATTGTTCTTGTTACACAAAAAAGTTCAAAACTTTCGAAATTCAGAAAAAGTACCGGATTTCAACTTTTTGGTCACATATTGAAAAAGAATTCATGCTACCAAATTTGTTCGGGTTTTTTCAAAATTGTTCTCCATTTCAAAATTTGTTCTCAATATTCAAAAAATGTTCAGGCTTTAAAAAATTGTTCGCGCTTCGAAATTTGGTTTTTGTTTCAAAATTTGTTGTCAACATTCAAAAAATGTCATGCTTTAAAAAACTGTTCTTTCAACAAAATGTTTTGGATATCCAAAATATATTTGTTTTCAACTTTTTGTTTGTGTTTGTGAAAAAAATCGTACGTTCGAAAAAATACTCAAAATTTGCCTTTTAGACATCTTCAAAAATTACTCAATGTTTGTTTGTTTGAAAAAATGTTCGTGTTTCATAAATTGTTTTAATTTTTAAAAATTGTTCGTGTTTTACAAAAATGCTCGGAGCTATAGATAAATGCCTTTCTTTTTATTATTTTTGTTCACGTATACTGAAAAAATAGCATGTACAAAATTGTTTTGCGTTTCAAAATTTTCTTCTGAATTTTCAAGAATTATTTCTGTTTTAAATGTTTGTTCACCAATTAAAAAATATCACATTCTCAAAAAAAGTTCTGGATTTCAAAATTTGTTCATAAATTCAGGAAATGCTCCTGTTTTTAACTTTTGTTCACAAGTTAAAAAATGTTTGAGGAATTCAAAAAATGTTCATATTTATTAACTTTTGTTCACCAATTCAAAAAAAGGGAATTTCCAAAAAATTTCCCGGTTTCCAAATTTGTTCACATCATCAAGCTGGTCATGTTTTTCAAAATTTGACCCCAAATTCCAGATATGTTCTGGGGAATTCAAAAAACAGTTCACGTCTTGAAATTTTTGTTCGTAATTTTGATAAATGTTCGCGCTTTCAGTTTTTTGTTCCTGTTTTTGAGGAAAAAAATCATTTCTGAGAAATTCTTCTTGATTTCAGGAAAAAAATGTCGTTTTCATGTTGTTCCTTTATTTTGATCTTTTTTACATTCCCAAAAATGTTTCAAGTTTAATTTTTTCTCTCTCTATGAAATATGAAAATGTCTGCACCTTATGTTCATTTAAGGCAGACTGCTATTTTATGTACGAAATCCCAGGAATTATGGTTGTTGTTAGCGTTGCTCACTTGAAGTATGTTATTGTTCGATCCCTGCCGCTGTTGTATGTTTCTTAAAGTCTTGCGCTTCGATCTTAACAAATAGGAGTAGACTGTCGGAGTGGCTAGCACGGTGCGCCATTGACCATGAGGTTCCAGGATCGATCCGCCGCTCTAACTCGCACTGCTTTTTTTTGCGTTTTTCATATCGCGATCGTGCCAACGGAAACGGGCCGGCCCAGGTTAGCGACGCCCTGTGCGAAACGTCGGCACTTTCCCATAATTGCGACTTCCTAGCGGCAAATAGGAAGTCCCTCGTTTGTTAACTGTACGTGGTGCTCACGTGCCTCTTATTTTGGGTTAGCCCATAATGTGTTACATTAGCTTCGGTTTTAGGAACCTATTAGAAGCTTCCGCTTCAGGTTTATTCTATGTTCTTCTACTCGGGTTTTTGTTCCTCTTTTTTTATCCTTCTGTACATTTTTTCTTTCTTTTCTGTCATTCCATTTCTTTATTTTTGTGTACATATTTTTGAACATTTTTCAAATCCGCAAACATATAAAATCGTGATTTTATTCTAAAATACATGAATTCATCTGTCTGTTTTTTTTTCAAATTCATGAACCTTTTTTCAAACTTGTGATTTGCTTTCGAAATCTTCGCGAACCTTTTCCAAATTAATGAACTTTCTTAGAAGTTCATGAAGTGTCTTCGAATTAGTGAACATATTTCAGATATATGTTTTCTCAAAAGTCAACAGTCAACCATTGACCGGTCAGTAATTCACGAGTCAACTATAACCCAAGGGGCTGTTGGAGAAAGCTCGAAGCGAGCGACCAACCATGTAGTTTGGCCATCACACATGACGCAAACACACGAATGCCGGGTTGGAAAGGCACTGAACAACAGGTCTTGAAAAAGAGGCATCAACATATTGTACATACATATACGTGGTTACTGTGAATCCCATGTTTTCAGTTTACCTTTTTGTTTTCAATTTATGGACGAAAAAAAATATGCATGCATATCAGACATTTTTTAATGTGTATTTGAAAATATACTTATATTCATATTAAATTTCCAATCATATATTAAACATTCTTCTGTATTTCAAACATGTTTATTATGTACTAAAAATGCTCTTCATGAATTTGAAAAATGATCATGTATTTGCAAATGCCCACATTGATTTTAAAATGTCCAACATGTTTTCGAAAAAATCGCAATCTTTAGATGCTCAATGTGTACTTGCAAAATTTTCAACTTATGTTTAAAAAGTGTTCACAATTTATTTCAAAAATGTGCAACATGTGTATGAAAAATGTTGACAGCGTATTCAGAAGATGTTCACTGCATCTGAAAAATAATTATCATACATTCATAAAATGTTCATAATACACCAAAAATATTCGCACATTTTAGAGAAGTCATGTAAACTTTTTCAAATGATGAAAGTGCGCATAAAAAATGTTCACCTATATTAAAATTTATCTTGATGTGCAACTAAAAATGTTCAACATTATTGTCATAAATGTTGAACATGTATCTAAAAATGTTTCATCTATATACAAAAACAGTTCGAAATGTATCAAAAAAATATCAACATGTATATGGAAAATAGAAAACATTTATGGTAAAATTGAAAACAGAAAATAAAAAACCTGAATGGAAAATGATAAAGAAATCACTGTAAAAACAGAAAGGGGAAAAACCGCATAAAACCTTCCTAAAACAGGACGGGAGGTTCCGCAACCGGAGCCACTTTGTGTCCCTTAGTGCAGGGCGGCTGGCTTACTCGTCTAAAACCCCGCAAAAAAAAAAATGCCGCCAGTGATGGACGGCCCAGTAGGCGTGGCTCCTCCTGCTAAATCACTCGAATTCTTTTCAACTTCTCTTTTCGATATTATTTCTATATTGAATTTATATATCCAAAACTAAATATATTTACGGAATTTAAATACACGAATTAGAAAAAGAGTAAACATCAAATAAAGAAGTTGTTAGACTAGTTTTAAAAAGTTGACATATTTTAAACAAAATATTTCTGACAATGAACAAAATGTTCCCGCCTTTGAAGTAATGCATGCGAAATTTCTGAATATTGTGTATACAATGTAAGAAAAAATGTTTTTATAACGTGAAAAATATTTCACGCCATTAAAAAAATATACGTGCCTTTTTTTGAAATATTTACGGGTTTCATAAAAAATTCATAACATTTAACAAATGTTCTTTACATTGTAAAAATTGTCTGTGCAGGTTATAAAAACATTTGGTTCCATTTAAAAAATATTGATGAGCTTTTTCTGGATTCAAAGAATTCATGAACATTCTTTTCGTATTCTAGAATAAATTTTGATACTGGTGACCATTTTTTACAAACTCATGAACAGTTCTTTCGAAAATCATGGACGTATTTGAAATTCATGAACATTTTCTGAAGTTACAAATTTCTTTATTAATACGTGCACATTTTTTCAACGAACATGTTTTGTATTCACAAACATTATTTTACATAAGAGAACATTTTCTCAAATTCATGAACATTCTTTTAATACCGGTTTCTACTTTTCTTTATATTTCTGAAAGCAAATATATTATATTCAAAATTAAAAAAGTTAAGGGAACTGAGAATGCCATTATATTCCATGACTTTCTAAACTTCAAGAATTGTTTCAATAAATGTATTCAAAACTGGAACTTGATTAAATGGAAAAATGTGATTTTGAAATACGTTTAACGCAGTGCACACAATTTGTTAGTGTAGTTTTTTTTATGTCCTTATAAATGGTTTTAAAAATAAAAAATTAATGTGTTTCGTGATAATGTTTGTTACATTATTTGGAAATAAAATAGATATGAAAACATATTTGGAAAAAGCATCTGCGCATGTAGATAAAATGAACAACATGTATGGGAAAAATGTACTATCATTTTTTCTGCAAGGAAAAAAATGTATAATCATGTATTTAAAAAATGCTAAACATTGTATAAAAGATGTTACTGATGTATGTGAAAAATTTAAAACATACATGATCAAATTATACATGAAAACATATATTTGAAGAAAATATTTATTATGTATTTGAAAAATGTTATATGTACATAATTAAATGTTCCTCATGTATGTGAAAATTGAACAATGTGGATAAAACAATAGACAATAAAAACATATATTAAAAACTTAATCATTAATTTATTAAAAGAATTTGAATACGTGAAAATGTCTCTAATGTATACAACCTATGTGTATAAAAATATCTCCGATGTATAAACAATGTGCATTGTGCGTGAAAAAGTAAACATGTGATGAAAAAACAAAATAATTTCAAAAAAACTGAAAGAACAAAAAATGGAGAAAAATCCGGAGAAAATCCAATTTATTTTGGAGAAAATGGACAAAGGAACAAAGGAACAAAAAGAAATGAGAAGAAAAATAAAAATAAAAAAAAATGAAAAAAATGAAGTCTTGCTCAACGTGAAGAAAATTCTTTCCTCTGTGACAATAAGAGTGCGATCAAGATCTCACACAACCTAGTGCCACACTCAAGGACGAAGCACATCGTCATTTGGCGCCACTTCCTTCGTGACCATGTGCTCAAGGAAGACATGGCCATCAATCACGTGAAGACAATAGTGAAGGAAATATGCCCTAGAGGCAATAATAAAGTTTTTATTTTATATTTCCTTATTCATGATAAATGTTTATTATTCATACTAGAATTGTATTGATCGGAAACATAAATACATGGTGAATACATAAACAAATACCGTGTCCCTAGTAAGCCTCTGCTAGACTAGCTCGTTGATCAAAGATGGTTAAGCTTTCCTAACCATAGACATGTGTTTTCATTTGATAACGGGGTCACATCATTAGGAGAATGATGTGGACAAGACCCATCCATTAGCTTAGCATAATGATCTTTCAGTTTATTGCTATTGCTTTCTTCATGTCAAATACATATTCCTTCGACTATGGGATTATGCAACTCCCGAATACCGGAGGAATGCCTTTTGTGCTATCAAACGTCACAACGTAACAAGGTGATCATAAAGATGATGTACAGGTATCTCCAAAGGTGTTTGTTGAGTTGGCATAGATCAAGATTAGGATTTGTCACTCCGAGTATCGGAAAGGTATCTCCGGGCCCTCTCGGTAATACACATCATAAGAAGCCTGGCAAGCAAATGACTAATGAGTTAGTTACGAGATGATATATTACGGAACGAGTAAATAGACTTGCTGATAATGAGATTGAACTAGGTATATAGATACTGACGATCGAATCTCGGACAAGTAACATACCGATGGACAAAGGGAATTACGTATGTTGTCATAACAGTTCGATCGATAAAGATCTTCATAGAATATGTAGGAACCAATATGGGTATCCAGGTTCCGCTATTGGTTATTGACTGGAGAGGTGTCTTGGTCATGTCTATATAGTTCTCGAACCCGTAGGGTCCGCACGCTTAACGTTCGTTGACGATATAATATTATATGAGTTATATGATTTGGTGACCGAATATTGTTTGGAGTCCCAGATGAGATCGCGGACATGACTAGGAGTCTTGAAATGGTCGAGAGGTAGATATTGATATATAGGATGATGGTATTCGGACACCCGAAGTGTTTCGGAGTGTACCGGGTAGTCATCAGAGTACCGCAGGGGGTACCGGACACCCCCGGGAGGATAGTGGGCCTATTGGGCTGTTAGAGGGAGCACAACAACCTACAAGGGGTTGGCGCACCCCCCATGGCAGCTGCCCAAGTGGGGGAAAGGAAAGGGGGGATTCGGCCTCCCCCTTCCTTCCCTCTTCCCCCTTTCCTTTCCCCCTCCGACAAATATGGTAGGGGGGCACTTGGGAGGGACCCCAAGTAGGATTCAACCTACTTGGGGGTGCCTCCTGGCTGCTCCCTCCTCCCCCACCTATATGTATATGTGGGAGGGGGGAGCCTAGCACAACCATGACAAATTGCTTAGCCGTGTGCGGCGCCCCCTCCACCGTTTACACCCCCGGTCATATTTTCCTAGTGCTTAGGCGAAGCCTTGCAGAGATAGTTTCACCATCACCGTCACTACGCCGTCATGCAGCCGGAACTCATCCACTACATCACCATCTTGCTGTATCAAGAAGGCGAAGGACGTCACCGAGTTGAACGTGTGCTGAACGCGGAGGTGTCGTACGTTCGGTACTTGATCGGTTGGAGCGCGAAGAAGTTCGACTACATCAATTGCGTTACTAAACGCTTCCGCTTACGGTCTACGAGGGTACTTAGAAACACTCTCCCACTCTCGTTGCTATGCACCTCCTTGATAGATCTCGGGTGTGCGTAGAATTTTTTTTGTTTTCCATGCAACGTTTCCCAACAAGCAGCTCAACTTGCACATATCTTCACAAAGCCTTTCGATGAGAAGAGATTAGTGCATTGCGTATGAGCTAAATATCTTAGAGTCTTCGAATATCAAGTGAATGGACACACATCGTAACGCTTATGCAGTATTAATGACTTTAGTGCACAACACATGAAGTAACTTAATTCTTCAATCAATGAAGAAATACAATCTAAGTGTGAATAAATTAATGAATAATTTGACTCGCAGCTATGATAAAATTGTACATAGTTCCGAGTCATCATATTATTATACGGTGGGTAAAGCCACCACCACTTTCTGGAAATCTTTAGTTGTGATTTTTCATCATTATTTGCTATTTCTTCAATTGGTGTTATTCTTCACAATGAGCTAATTCTTTGAATTACTATATATCTACATATTGGATTTAATCCTCAATGACATCCACTTATTGCTAATTCTTTAGAAGTCTTTTTCTGCTAAGTGAATGTCTTTGGACCCTACCCCCTCTATGCTTACCTTATCCAGTCTATTCCAAACTCTTCACATCCGTTCTATTGACACTGTTCAAAGTCTTCACTCTGTCCTTGTCAGTCGAAGACCTTGTGAACGAAATATAACAAATATTCAAAACTTTAAATTGCCGAGGGTTTCCACACAAACTAAATCACGTGCATCTGATGCATGGATAAGATCGAACACTCACAGGCATGGCACGTGTGAAGATAATGCAAAGAGCTAGGGACTTATCCGTCCAAACAAATTGGACCCCTTAGTTTTCACTGTGCCTATAGGTACTCATGACCTTAGCCAATAGTACTTTCTACTTCCTTCACTTTCACACCCCTATGCTCTCGGGCTCAAACCCTAGCGACGCCGCTAAAGATCATCATCGCTGAAGTAGAAGCTCTTTACTGCCACAGGTTCTTTGTCGGCATACTCGCATCAACCATAGAATTCTTCACCTCCACCGCCGTCATAGCTATTCTTCGTTGCCAAGTTAGGGAATGAAGAACCGGTTGTGCTGCTTCCTTTGCTTCGCGACTTAGTTCATCAAGTTCACCGTTGGGATAATTGAAATTTACTTTTACTACCCTGTTTGATCTCTATAGTATAAGTTTTTCTTCAAGTCATGTTCATTCCACTTAAAATCTCTTCAGCACAACCCTATACATCGTCTTGCTGTGATGTTTACTGCCATGTCTGGTTGCGATTTCATCTAAGACAAAGTTAGTTGCTTGATTCCTCAATTGTGCATTTCAAAAAATTGCACAACTATTGACTAGTGTCAAGAACACTCAATGAAATTTTCTCAAGCCAAATTTGGTCAATTTCTTCAACTGGTTTTACCGTCAAAATCCTCCAAGGCGCATATGGATGTACCTATTCCCCTCTGTGACGCCCTCGATTCAACCGTACACTAATCATACATGCAAATGTGTACGATCAAGATCAAGGACTCACGGGAAGATATCACAACACAACTCTAGACACAAACTAAAAATAATACTAGCTTTATACTACAAGCTATGGGCCTCGAGGGCTCGAATACACAAGAGTTAGCGGAAGCAACAACATATGAGTACAGACATGAGTTAAACAAGTTTGCCTTAAGAAGGCTAGCACAAAAGCAACAACGATCGAAAAGGCAAGGCCTCCTTCCTGGGAGCCTCCTAACTACTCCTGGTCGTCGGCGGTCTTCATGTAGTAGTAGGCACCCTCGTGGTAGTAGTAGTCGTGGTCGAAGGTGGCGTCTGGCTCCTGGACTCCACCATCTGCTTGCAACAACCAGAAAGAAGAAAGAAGGGGGAAAAGGGGTAGCAAAGCAACCGTGAGTACTCATCCAAAGTACTCGCAAGCAAGGATCTACACTACATATGCAACATTATCAAAGAAAGGCTGTATATGTGGACTGGGCTGCAGAAATGCCAGAATAGAGAGAAGGCCTAGTCCTATCAAAGACTAGCATCTCCTGGAAACCACCATCTTGCAGCAAACAGGAGGGAGTAGAGTAGCATAAAGTAAAGTAGTAGTAGTTATCAACCTCGGCCAGAGATCCTTCCTCAACTCCTTGCGAGAAAGCAATCCCAGAGCCATACTATCCAATTATCATCACAATCCAATTCTCATCACAAGTATCCAGTTCTAGTTGTATCGATCGGGATACAACTCCGAGCGTCCGTTACCGTAGGACATGCTATCGATAGATGTTTTCTTCCCTGCAGGGTGCACCAACTTACCCACCACGCTCGATTAACTCCGGCCGAACACACTTTCCTGGGTCATGCCCGGCCTCGGCCAAACAATATGCCGCAACCCGACCTAGGCTTAATAGAGAGGTCAGCATGCCGGACTGAACCTATGCCCCCAGGGGTCATGGGCCATCTCCCCGGGAACTCCTGCATGTTGCGTACGCGGCCGGTGAACAAACCTAGCTACCTCCTTTAAAAAGGCAGGTGCTTACTAGTCCAACCCGGCGCGTGCCGCTCAGTCGCTGACGTCTATTAAGCTTCAGCTGATGCATACAACGCAGAACGCCCATACTATGCCCACGTGATGGTTAGTGCTATCAGGCCAGAGGCCCCTCAAATCGAACATCCAAATCGTAGTGGATAAAGAACGCGCAGTAACAAGCAGAGACTCACGAAAGATGTGACCCCGTTGCCCCGTCTCGTGGACTTGCGGCAAGGGCTAAGAATGCCCGGCCACACCTCATAATTATCTCTCGGGCACCTTCCAGGTCAACCCGACTCCACATTACTCGCAATTATGCTCGCGCGGGTACCCCTCAGGGTCGACCCGTCTTTAGTAACATGGTTCAGTGTAAAGTCATAGTAATCATAGTAACTGTGTGTCTAAACATCAAGGGGAAAAACCCGAGGACCCCCGGTGCATTCCACTCGATGTAATCATCAAGGTGAACATAAGAGGAATCACCCCCTAGGTTCACACTTGAGGGGTTGCACGACAGAGTCGTATCAGAAGTGGTTAAGGTGGAATCATCCTCGATGACCACGACCGAATAGCTACACTACAGAGTTAACATCAGAAGTGCTGTAGAGGTCTCACCCCCGGCACTCGATAGTAACCCAGCAGTGTCGAGCAACTAAGGGGAAAATGATGTGCGATGTCGGGGCCTGGTCTTCGATCCCGTTCATTGGGTCTTCAATGATGAAGCAGGGGCAACAAGGACAAGGTGGGGGTCACCAATGGATCACTAACCAACCTATACTAAGCAGTTTAGGATAAGCAGGTAAGGTAACAATAAGCAGGTTACAAAAGCAGGCTATGCACCAGAATAGGAGCAAACAATAACAAAAGCAAAATCTAATGCAAGCATGAGAGAATGGAATGGGCAATATCGGGATGGTCAAAGGGGGGGCTTGCCTGGAAGCTCTGATGTAAAGGAAGAAGATTCGACGGTGACGTAGTCGATCACAGGGGCAGCATCGGTCTCGGGGTCTACCGGAGAGAAGAGGGGGAAGAAACAATAAATATAAAGTAAACAAAGCATCACAAAGCATAACATGGCAATATGTTGTGTCGGGTGTGACCTAACGTATGGCTACACGATATAGGCGAAGGGGGAATTCAACCGGGAACGTTTTCCCGGTTCCGGACCTGTGTCAAACAGATGACCGGAGGGGGAATGTTCCATGTTCAGCATGCTAGGGGCATGTGACAGATGAATGGACCGCGTATTCGTATTCGTTAAATTTTTTCTGAGCAACTTTCATATAAAAAACATTTTCATCCGAGTTATAGATTATTTACTATGATTTTTCAAAGATTTCAGTAGTTTATGAAATTACTGCTAATTCGAAATAAATAGGAAAACTGCTATGTGCACCCAGAATTGTACCCAGCCAGCACACACAAGGGCTGACTGGTGGGCCCTGTTGACAGGGTCAACAGACTAGTCATCCAGAGGCTGACTGGTGGGCCCCGATGCCGAGTCAGCATGCTGACTTAGCGGATCTTATCCACTTGAACAGTAAAAACGCGGGCCCTACCTGTCAGTTGTTTATTTAATCAAAACATTTTTATTAGCAAAAAAGAATTAAATGTGTAGGGCCCGACTGTCATTGGGGTTTAATGGCTGGGTTAGCACTAATTAAGCCGGCCACATCAGCGCCTAGCCGGCGACTAACGCCGACGCTAATCCAGCGCGACTAAGGAGCTCCGGCCGGTCAATTTCGGCAGCAACTGGATGCGCGGCGGGGTCCGCTGGGCAGCGGCCATTGCGGTGCACCCAACGGCGGGGAGGGCCGGCACCGGGATGGACTACAGGGGGGCAGCGGGCGGCTGCAGTCGTAGCATGAAGCAGCAGGAGGTGGCGGTGGCGACGAGCGGGGACGGGGCCCAGGCGTGGCGCGGGCGACAGCCTCGCGCGGGTGTGTTTGGTTCGCGGACGGGGCGCGGTAACTAGCGACAGCGGGGAGCATACGAGGTGTCATGGCGCGAGGCACAGGCGTGCATCGCAGCCAACGGCCGGAGCTTGGGCGACGGCAAACAGCATCGGGAAGAGGGGAAGAAAGGGGGAACAGGCAGAGGCTCACCGCGTGGCTAAGAAAAGCCCTTGACGGCTTTGTAGCGCAAGGGAGGCGATGAACGGAGCAGTGGAGCTCCGGTGATCCGAGGTGGACGGAGGTTGAAGAAGACGGCATGACAGCGCTCCAGCGCCTCCGAGCTCTTGCGGATGGCACTGGGGGCGTAGCGGATGACGGCGAGGAGCTACGTCATGGCGAAGACGCGCATGGTGGCTGGTGGCCACGTCGGGGCAAGGTGGACGGCGAGGGACGCGTCGGGAGGTGGGGGATCTGGAGGAGGGGAAAGGATCTCGGCGAGAGGGGCAAGGTGAGTGGAGGCGGAGATCGAGGAGGCAGGGAGGCAAGTGGGGAGGGAAGAGGGGAGCCCGAGACGTCGGGGTCTTATCCCCTCGACGCCGGCGAGCTGGTGCGGAGGGGCGCACTCGGCCATGCCCCTGGTCGATTGTACAGGGAAGGCGACCGGGGAGGCTGGCTGGCTCGGGAGAGGTTAGGTGGGCTGGCTGCTGGGGTGGGCTAAAGCCCAGTGTGGCAAAGGGGTGGGGGTGGCTTCTCTCTTTTCCTTTTTCCTTGCTTTTGCTCTTTTCTTTTTACAGAAAAAATGCTATGCAGTATTTGAGCTGCCAAAAGGAGTTCTATAAAAGGTAGGACTTGGCCAAATAAATACATTACAATATTTGGCACCTGCCACAAAAATTTTGGGAGGAGTTTGAGTTGATTTGGATTTTTCACGAATGGAAAAGCATTTAAAAATGCTGATTTGGAACTGCTTTAATTCCCAGGGAAAATTAGCTATCTCTAATGATGTTGTGTCACTCATGACACTTAGTTAGTGAATATTTGTAACCCAGCGAACATTTTTGTTTTACTGCTTGGAGAAATAATTTATTTGAATTTATTTTAAAATTGAATTTGAATTGGTTTTGAATCAAAGTGAGATTAGCAACAGTAACGGTGATGACTTGGCATCATTAGTAGGGGATTACTGTAGCTTGATTATCCGGGCGTTACACCCTCGAAACTATATTCTTGCACAAGTACACATGTCTGTACCCGAATCAAACGGTTCTCATAGTCTAAATTCATTTGTAGAGTTGCTAGAGAAAAATCTTCAAACATCTTCAGATTCTTCAAAGCTCAAACCACTGTTGAAGAAGATGGCAGATCAAAATCCTCAGAAAAAGTACTCATAACAGTGGAAAGAAAAAAGAGTTGTTCACGACGTTGGAAATACCTGAAGAAATATTTGCTGGCTACTGCACGCCTCCTAAACCCAAAACAGAAACGCAACAAAAATCTAGTCTTTAGAAAATCAAGCGGGACTGGGCTAAAGATGAACTATAGCTATCATGAAGAGATATATAATAGCTTTTGCTGTAAAGCACTAGTGCAAAAACTTGGCATCAAAAGGCGCCCCACCTAAAGAATGTGTGAGATCAAATTCCACCAGTATCAGGCGTGGTAAAAAATTTCCCATTTAGTAGAACAAGCATTTGGACAAGATGAGTAAGAAGGTCGAAAAAGAAGTTGCTCCCACAACTGCAAATTCTTCAACTGTTGAAGCTGGGCAGAGCTTATTACAACCTCCAAAGATGTCACTACCCAAGAAGGAAACAAAGCTGCCGACGTGCGCAAACACGACACATGTGGATAAAGGACATCCCCTTTGTGGTTCAGCGAGGGGCACTAACACGTTCTTGATCTAGCTCTAAGACATGACGATTTTACCCAGCTTTGGGCCTCTTGAAAGCATAAAATCTACGTTATGCGAGTTTATATTCACTGGATGTGATGAACTTGAGATTACAACAGTGAACATTCTTTGTTGGGGGCGAGCCTAGCCAAGGGATGTGCTCTATGTCGGCGTTTTGGGAAACGGGGTATCCAGACTTGCCTGCCTGCGGCCTGCGGTGTGGCACAAGGAGTGGCCCAGTACGGCCCATCTTCATCAACACATGCTCAAGACCCTCGTGAGGGGCCAAGCCTCACGGAGCGGAGGACAGGAGACTTTCTCAGGCACGGCCTCGTTAGGCTGGCTCGTGAGGAGGCGGCGAGATCAAGGCGGGGTACCTCATGAGGTGCCCATGACGCAAGCCATGACGACCAAGGCCAGGCGAGTGCCAGGCGGGCGCCGGCCTCCGCAGAGTCCTCGTTTCCTCTTTGGTGCAAACGGGGCAAGCGCAGGCAAGGGTATCAAGCAAAGGCAACCATTTCGGCGCAATAAGACCAAGACCAGCAGGACGGCAGGACGAAGGTCATCGTGGAGCCCAAGCCGGCGTCATCGTCAGGGTCTTTGGCAGGCGAGGACCAACTTTAGTCAGGATAAATGTACTAGATGTTCCCCTTCAAAATGGCCAGTTGTTGGCGCCCTTCCCGCTCAATATTTGGGAAGAGGCCCAGGGCCTCCGCCTATAAATAGGACTAGCCACCCCCAGGGTAGAGGCATCAGATCTAGAGATCAACCAGAGAGAAGAACCTTAGCCAACACCACCATAAGAACTCCTCCCCTCGCGAGGCAGTTCTTCCTTATATTGTTCATCATCAGCCCCAAAGGCAATCCACCACACCACACACTGGAGTAGGGTATTACACCACAATGGTGGCCTGAACCAGTATAAATCTCGTGTCCTCTGTGTTGTTCTTCATGTAGTTTAGGTCCTAGCGGGGCGACGAGACATGGGTAGGCAGGGGGTGTGATCTCCGCGTGCACCCCAGAGCTCGAACCTTGAGGGTCTGCCGGAACCCGAAATCCGACATTTGGCGCGCCAGGTAGGGGTGCACCAGAGTCCGCCTTCCGTCGCCTCGTGTTTCGCCGCCCGTCGCATCATCATCAACATGTCCGGTGACCCAACGGGCAATCCCGATCCCTGGGCGTCATGGCCCGCCCGCGCAGAGCCGCCTGCCCAGGGTGACCTCAACCCTGTGCCCCAGGCAGCCCACGGTCCGCAGGGCACTGCGAGCCGCAGGCGACGCGGTCAAGCGGCACCAGCTCTCACGCTGCGGCAGGTGCGGCCGGCAGCCAGGGCCTCGAGCCACGCTGCGGCCACGGCACTGTACTCACGACGAGAGCAGGCAAACTCAAGGGCCACGCTCACGGTAGCTCGAGAGCTACTGCAATGCAGGCTTCTAGAGGGCGGCCGCGACGTGCTACTGGAGCGGGTGGCAGAGCTCCTGGGCTCCGCCGCCTTGGGGGCTCACCCCTTCTGCACCCAGCTGCCGCCTTAGGCCCAAGGCGGATCGCACGGAGGCTCCGCACGCGCCCGCACAGCACCAAGCGGATTCCAGGGCCACTCCAACGCCAACCTGGCCATCAGCGCCTGGCCACCAACGGTGCCGCCTCCGCCCCCGGCCAGCGAAGGAGGACTCGCCACAGCCCACGGTCCCAGTGGGCCACCGCGCTACCACCCTCAGGTGGGCGCCTCAAGTAGGGCTACGTGGCACACGGGGCACTACAGCGAAGCATTCGGGGTGGCGGCCCCGGAAGAGTATGTGCCCCACATGATGGATCAAGGGCACGCGCAGGAGGAAGACCATAGCTTGCTCCTCGGCCCAAGCTGGGGGGAAGAGACACCCAAAGCTGAGCTCTTTCAGGAGCCCCAGGAAAGCCCCGCCGACCGCGCTGGAGGCAGCGATTATCAGGTACCGCTAATTCCTCAGGAGCAGGCATACGCTAACCATGGATCGCAGGAGGTACAGGTCGTCGCGGCGGATGGACGCCCCAATCCAGTAGGTTCCTACCCCTCAGGAGGAGGGCGCTGGGGGCTGCAGGAGAGGGGCCGAGATCCGGCATCACCACCGCGGCGTTCGGAGCAAGGCGTCCTTAGGAGGTAGGCCATCTGCCAGGGAGGTGCCTTAGGGCCTACCCCCGGCAGAGGACCCATGGTCGTCGGGGGAACCGCTGGCGACCGCTCTACCCCATCGGTGGCGTCCTTGGTCTCCGGCCATCGTTGATGGCACTAGAGTGTGGTGCTAGGCGGGGCCCTCGTCTGGCGATATGAAGCAAGGCCGGTACCTGTGAAGAAGGCCCAGTGCCTGTGAAGCTCGCCGCCCCGTGACACTCTCACGTAATAATGAGTGGGGATGTACACGCCCCGGAGTCTCCGGAGAGCCGCCCTCGAGCCTCGGGGGCTCCCGCCCACGCCCAGTGGCAGCACTTAGCTCCGCGCTGGTGAGAAGACATCGAAGACTATACTAGGTGTCGGACGCGGCTTTTTCTGCTTTCCTTGCTTTTCCCCTTGGTTGTTGCTTTTCCCTATTCGGATTTAAGTTGGATTTGAGCTTGAGATTTGCGTGTGTTCGGGGAAGGGGTGTTTAGTCTCGTTCGAGCAATCTCTCGTGTTCTGGTCACCGCTTTGTGTCCATCCGGCCTCAGCCGCCTCCCCTCGTGAGCCCCTCGCGAGCCGGGCTAGGCCCAGCATGCGCGCAGCCCAGACTGCCGTTGCCACGCCCTCTCAGGAGGTTCTCCTTGCAGGCTCAACAGGCTCGTTCAGGAGACACTCAGGACACCACGGCCCTCCGCAGGCTAGCTCAGGGCCCACGCGGGTCGAAGGTAAACAAGCCAGGCGGCTCGCCATGAACTAGTCGCCTGGCGCAGGCACACGGGTGGTATCATGTCTACAAATACGCTAACTGCAAGTTTTTACACGAGGGGCTCCCCCTCCCAAAATTCTCTTACAACCTCCTGGGCCAAGCCCGAACTCTCTCCGCGCAGGGTAAAAGCAGGAACAACACACGGTCAATCGGATAAATCCCCCAATGCATCCTCAGGGACACCTCTAGAATCACCATTGGCGTCGCTGGCCTCATCGTCGCCTTCTACGCCACCGTCACCGGCACCTGGGCCATTCACCACTCCGCCCTCATCAGCAGCTACGACCACCCCGTCGTCGTCAGTGGTGAAAGCCCTGACAAGGGCGTCCACATTGTCTTCCACCCAACGCGCCAGATCGCCCCGGATCGCCAGGGGTACCGGTGCGATGGCGGCGTCAAAGTAAAAATGGAGATCCATGTTCTGGAGATGACTGAAGCCGCGAGAAAAAGCATGCCCCAGCAGGGCACAACTCCTCTCCTCCACCAACCTGTCGGCTCTGCCCGACCGAGTCTCCAGCTGCGTCACCACCCCGGTGAAGAACTGAAGGTTACCAACATAGTTAACCACATGAGGCTCCCCAACGGCTGCCTCGCAGATGATGCCCAAGGCCGTGTTAGCTCTTTCTCGGAGCTCGCGGAGCATGGGGCTGTGCACGTGCTCCAAGGTCTGCTGCTGGCGTATCTCGTCTTCATTCCACCGTGCAACGGCCTCAGCCGCGTCCACCCTTTGGTGGAGAAGAAGCACCTCGGCGCGGGAGGAAGCTAGTTCCGCCTGTGCCGCACCAAGGGTGGCCCCGGCAGCGTCTGCACGCCGCATCACTTCATCCAGCTTGGCCTTCAGGGCGGCGGTCCTGCCCTCTGCTTTGACCTTGATCAACTCCAGCCTTTCCTCAAACTCGCGCTCGAGGTTCGAGCGGGCCGCCGCCATCCGGCGATCAACCTCTTCTGAGGCTCGGGCTTCCCTCGCGGCAGCATCATCCTCCGCCTGCGCCACCAGGCGCTCCCTCGTCTCCAATTGCTCGAGTTCCAGGGTGCGCTCGGTGGCCTCCAGCATCAGTGCCTCCTCACGTTTCTGAAGCTCTGCCCGATCAACCGAGCCCCCTCCATCAACAAAAGGGCCGCCTCATGCAACTCCACCTGTTGCTCCAGGGAGCTACTCCAGGCCCGTAGCTCCCACGCCTGCTCTTCTGCGACCCTATGCCGCTAGTCAGCCTCCTGAGCCTCCAAGATGGCCCGGGAGCAGGCCTCCCGAGAAGCTGCCAACGACACCTCGGCCTTCTCATTGTCGAGGTCACTCTGGTGGCACGCAAGAGCAACGGCCGACGTCAGCTTGCGTCTCTCCTCAACTAGGCACAGGCCCTCGGCCTCAAGACGTGCGTCCTCGTCGGCGAGCTCTACACCAAGCTGGCTCACCGTGTTTGCCGCCCTCCGAAGGAACCCTTGGCGGAGGGCACGACGCTCCCGAGCGCGCCCGAGCATGTCTTCTGCATCACCTTCTGCCTCGGGCGCGCGAGGAGGGCCACGGACCAGCACGCCCCCTCTGGGCAGGGGGCTGGGGGCCGGCGCCCTAGCGATGGCCGGACGCGCCTCGCCAGAAGCAAGGCCCAGAGCCGGTTCGTCCCCCAAGAAAGAACGCAAGACCGACCTCAGCCTGTCGTCGTCCACGACCAATTGAGGAGCTTAGGGCAGGCTGGCTATGCCCCGGGAGGGTTCGCGAAGGATGGTCGTGAGGTGCGCAGAATCATGGCGCATCACAGGATGGCTCACCTCTCCAACCGACCTCACCACTAGGGCAGTGTTTGAGCTCGGGGCGCCTGGGGATGGTGAAGAAGGCGAGGCCCGGAGGGATGGTTCCTCAGCCATCTTCGTAAGCTCGGCGGGAAGGGCCCTGCAAGGCAATGATCAGCTGAAGCAGCAAGAAAGTGAGGAACTAAGAAAAGGGAAGGCTTACTCATCGGTGGCGAAGTACTTCCTGCGCTTCAACAGGCGGCAAGGGTAGTCATCACCCAAGGCCTCTCTTCTCTTTCGGAGAGCCTCGAAGTCCACCCAAAAGCGGTCCAGGAGCTCGGCGCACGGGTCATCCTGCGTCGAGGAGGAAGCGCCAATAAGATCAACATCGGGGGCATCGCCCTGGCGCCCGTTGCTAGACGCCGCACCAAGGAGGGTGGCCGGGGCCTCAGGAGCCTCTGTCACGGGGACCGCGGGCTGCGGCTCAACGCCCTCAGCCGCCGTAGGGCGGGCCTCAAGAGCTGCCGCCTCAGGAGTCCCGCTTGGCATCGTCATCCCGATGGCGGCCCCCTCAGCCCCCGGCGGCCCTTGCCTCCCAGCTCCACCACTCGAGGAGGGACCATCGTGGGCAACCGAAAGGGAAACTACCACAACTGGGTTCTCGCGAGGTCCCCTGAGACCTGCGGGGCGCAGCCCCCATTTATCGAAGCTGGGCATATGCTTCACAAAATCAGCCCGGTTTGAGCAAAGGTACAGCAGGGCGCCCCCATGCCGAATGCTGCCAGGGGAATGGTCCCCAGTCAAGATCACGAGAACCTTCCTCAACACTTCAGGCGTCAGATCTTCCTCTTGGAGCCTCATGCGGTATTCACGCCCCCCGAAGGCCCACATCTGGCGGGAATGACGCTGGAGAGGGGCAATCTGGCACAAAAGGAACTCCTTCACCACCTTGGGCGCCGTCACACCGAGCGCCCTCAAGTACGCAAAGCGATGCCAGATGAAGACGAGCCAGGAACTCATGGGCGTCTCCTGGCCCCAGCCTGAGTTCGGGATAGTAGGCAAGGTGGGCACCGAGAGCAGGGGGTTGGGTACTCCAACATCCACGTACATCCACCGCTCTCGGAACCCAGTCGCAGGCGGAGGAAGTCTGAAATCAATTCCCGAAGCCGCTATTTCTGGCGCGGCAAGGAAGCTCACGCACCCCGAGCGTTGGGTGGGGTCGCTGAGGCGCAAAGAGAAGAAATGGCGCAGCAAGGCAACTGAAGGAGGAATGCCCATCATTGCCTCGCAAACAAGAGCAAAAACAGCAAGAAGAGTAATGGATTCGGGACCCAAATGCATCATGTGGATCTGGTAATGGGAAAGAACGACATTGAACAAATCACAAAAGGGGGGAACAAATCCTGCCCACAGGGCGTCAGCAAAGTACTGGACCTCGGTGGCTATCCTATCAATGGAGAAGTGATACGCGGGCCAGACCGTCGTCCTCCCACACTCGTTGAAGCTGGTGGCGATGGCAGAACTGACCTTGTCAGAGCCTTCCCAGTTGAGTATGATTGACCGGTCGACAGTAGGAGCCACCGACGGCGACGGGCGGGGCGAGGGCATAGGCTTTGGCACTTTCCCCTTCTTTGTCGGAGCCATGGCGACAGGAAGGGAGAGGATACAAGATTGGATTGGAAGTGGAGGCTGGAGCTCGAGAGAAGGAAGAGCAGGAGGCGCGCGAGCGGCGAGAAGAGGGGAGATTGTGTGCAACAGCGGGTCCACCTAGCTGGGTTGCAAAATAAGGAGGCATGGGGGAACAGGGACGCCCACGTCCAATCAACCGCCACGCGGCGCCCAAGTCCACAGGCTATTGGGGCCCGCGGCTCTTCGCACTTGCCTCTTCGCTTCTCTGCTAAGCCAAGTCCAAGCGCGCCTTGGGCCCGGGGGCTACTATCGGCGTTCTAGGAACGGGGGTACCCAGACTTGCCTGTCTGCGGCCTGCGGCGTGGCACAAGGAGTGGCCCAGTACGGCCCATCTTCATCAACACATGCTCAAGACCCTCGCAAGGGGCCAAGCCTCGTGGGGCGGACGACAGGAGACTTCCTCAGGCACGGCCTCATCAGGATGGCTCGTGAGGAGGCGGCGAGATCAAGGCGGGGTACCTCACGAGGTGCTCGTGACGCAAGCAATGACGACCAAGGCCAGGCGGGCGCCAGGCGGGCGCCGGCCTGCGTAGAGTCCTTGTTTCCTCTTTGGTGCAAACAGGGCAAGCGCAGGCGAGGGTATCAAGCAAAGGCAACCATTTTGGTGCAACAAGACCAAGACCAGCAGGACGGCAGGATGAAGGTCATCGTGGAGCCCAAGCCGGCGTCATCGTCAGGGTCTTTGGCAGGCGAGGACCAACTTTAGTCGGGATAAGTGTACTAGATGTTCCCCTTCAAAATGGCCAGTTGTTGGTGCCCTTCCCTCTCAATATTTGGGAAGAGGCCCAGGGCCTCCGCCTATAAATAGGACTAGCCACCCCCAGGGTAGAGGCATCGGATCTAGAGATCAACCAGAGAGAAGAACCTTAGCCAACACCACCATAAGAACTCCTCCCCTGGTGAGGCGGTTCTTCCTTGTATTGTTCATCATCAGCCCCAGAGGCAATCCACCACACCACACACTGGAGTAGGGTATTACACCACAATGGTGGCCTAAACCAGTATAAATCTCATGTCCTTTGTGTTGTTCTTCGTGTAGTTTAGGTCCTAGCGGGGTGACTAGACATGGGTAGGCAGGGGGTGTGATCTCCGCGTGCACCCCAGAGTTCGAACCTTGAGGGTCTGCCGGAACCCGAAATCCGACACTCTATATGTGGGTGTAAACTCCCTGGGAGTCAAACCCTTATCTATGTAGCATGCGCCTCCTTTTATAGTCACAAGGGGTCACCATAGTAGCTACACAATGTAATGCACAATAGTACATGTATAGTGTCATACCTACCGCATTATGGTGTGGGGGTGTGTGGCACTGTATCACGTTGTAGGGGTAAGAAAAACGTCTTGTAATGGCAGGCTTTACCGACATCTCCCTTTTACCGCAACACATCACCTTAGAGTTGTTATGCACACAGTAAAAGGACGCAGTGATTCACCCTGAGTGCCACCTAACCCCTCTAGAGGTGTGCCTTCCACTTGCTAGCCCGCCTTGTGCCGATGTAGGCCACCGCAGGCCTATTACTTAGCCTCACCACTATAGACATGCACCTGTCAGCTGTCACCTCTGTCGCTGACTGGTCGTTGCCGAGACCGAGGTCGTTCGCAGGAGATTGACGCTGGAAGAGTCTTCAGGTTTGAAAACTTCTGGATGTAAATTGAGGGATTTAAAGATATTGTCAAAAAGAATCTGGGAGCAAGATATTTAGGAACCTAATAGTGCCAAAAGAATAACTGACAAGTTTAAGCAATTAACAAAAGGACTAAAGCTATGGGCTAAATCCATCTCTTAACTCAACATTTCAACCAGGTCCACCAATAAAACTATTTTATTCTTAGACAACATTAAGGCATTTAGTTCCCTCTCCAATGTGTACTGGAATGGAAGAGAACTTTTAAAAGGATATCTTTTGCATCTTCTTGACCTATAGAATATTTACTGGCAGCAAAGGGCAACCATTAGATGGATCCACCTTGGGGAAGCCAACTCCAAATATTTCCAAGTAAAATCGACCTTGAAATATAGAGTTAACCATGTTTCCAACCTTCAAGATGAGTTGGGCTCCCCACATCAAGATCACTAGGTCAAAGCTGCCATTCTTTGGAGAGCTTTTCACCATAGACTTGGTACTGATATGCCTCCAACGTATCTATAATTTTTGATTGTTCCATGCTGTTATAGTATCAATCTTGGATGTTTTATATGTAATTATATGCATATTTTGGGCTAACCTATTAACTTAGTGTCAAGTGTCAGTTGCTGTTTTTTGCCTGTTTTTGGTTTTCCACAAAATCAGTACCAAACGAAGTCAAATGCCATGAAAGTTTTTGACATTTTTTTCTAAACATACGAGACCCTAGAAGCTTCGGGAGGAGGCCAAAAGTCAAAGGAGTAGGCCACAAGCCACGTGGGTCCGCCCAGGGGGGTAGGCACGCCCATGTGCCTTGTGGGCCCCTTGTTCCTCTGTTTGACCTAATTACAACTCTATAAATTCTCTAAAATCGGGAAACCAATAGAGAGCCACCCAGAATACTTTTTCCGCCACTGCAAGCCTCTATTTTTGTGAGATCCCATTTGGAGGCCTTTTCGGTACTCTGCCGGAGGGGGAATCGATCACGGAGGATCTCCATACACACTATTCGGGAAAAAGGTTGCCATATCAGCTCAAACCTCCGATCAGGAAATGGGAGTTCTAACCGGTCCTAACCCCAGTTCCAAACAAATTGATTGGACCGGGGTTCGTGCAGGGAGAGAATAGAAACTAATAACGATGGAGCAAGAAAATGGATCCGCTAACGCGCAACGGCTTTCGCGCTAGTTGCTCAATCTGTTGCTTGTTTTGTTCGAGTTTGAGACATTAACCTTGCTGCCCTTCCGATGATGTGTGAGTATTTTACCACAAACCTACAGATCCATAGCTATTAGCTAGATGGCTTCTTTTCTCTTTAATCTTCAATACAATGTTCTTGGAGATCTATTCGATTTAAAATTCTTTTGCGGTGTGTTTGTTGGGATCTGATGAATTATGGGTTTATTATGATCAGATTATCTATGAATATTATTTGAGTCTTCTCTGAACTCATTTATGCATGACTATTATAATTTTTTATTTATCTCTGATCTATCCATTTGGTTTGGCCAACTAGATTGATTTATCTTGCAATAGGAGAGCTGCTTTGTGATGGGTTCTATCTTGAGGTGCTCTATATCCCAGTGACATAAAGGGACAAGACACATATTTGTATTGTTGCCATTAAGGATAAAATGATGGGGTTTATTCATATTGATTGGATTTACTTTGTCTACATCATGTCATCTTGCTTAAGGCGTTACTCCATTCTTTATGAACTTAATACTCTAGATGCATGCTAGATAGCGGTCAATGTGTGGAGTAATAGTAATATATGCAGGCAGGATTCAGCTTGTTGAAAGCACAAGTGCTCCCGAGGTGATTTTGGTAATTAATGGCAACATATCCCTTGTTGGACTAATAGTTTTTATCTACTTTATTTCTGATAAGTTCAACAGTGGCGTGGAAAGGACAAGAGGATGTGGAACCCCTTCAAAATTCTAAGGACAAAGATTGGCAAAAGCTCAAGACTCTTTATTTCTGTTTTAGTGATCCAAGATCACATTGAGTCGATAGGAAAGCCAATACTATTAAAAGGGTATGAGGTGTTGCTTAATGGTCTACTTGCTCAAGTGCTTAGTGATATTGCTCCAAAACACTTAGCCATCCAAATATGTCCAAAACCCTAATTCCAAACTCGGCCCCACCGATATAACCTACCCGGAGCTGAGGGAGTCCTGGATTAGGGGGTATCCGGACAGCCGGACTGTGTACAACGTTCGGACTATTGAAGCGTGAAGATACAAGACTCAAGACTTTGGCCCGTGTCCGGATGGGACTCTCCTTTACGTGGAAGGCAAGCTTGGCGATCCGGATATTGTGTTTCCTTCCTTGTAACCGACTCCATGTAAACCCTAGCCCTCTCCGGTGTCTATATAAACCAGAGAGGTTGGTCCTTAGAAGGTCAATCACAATTACAATCATACCATCATAGGCTAGCTCTTAGGGTTTAGCCTCTACGATCTCATGGTAGATCTACTCTTGTACTACCCATATCATCAATATTAATCAAGCAGGAAGTAGGGTTTTACCTCCATCGCGAGGGCCTGAACCTGGGTAAACATCTATGTCCCTTGCTTCCTGTTACCATCAGCCTTGACGCACAGATCGGGACCCCCTACCCGAGATCTGCTGGTTTTGACACCGACATTGGTGCTTTCATTGAGAGTTCCTCTGTGACGTCGCCGCAAGGCTTGATGGCTCCTTTAATCATCATCAATGACACTGTCCAGGGTGAGACTTTCCTCCCCGGACAGATCTTCGTGTTCGGCAGCTTCACACTGCAGACCAATTCGCTTGGCCATCTGGAGCAGATTGCGCCAGGAGCGCTGAATAGTCACGATGAGCACGACTTGAACCTGATGTCAAACGATGCGTGGGATGGCACCCCGGTAGAAGCCTCAGATCTAAATTCGGGGCAGGTTGCGTTGCCCAAGGACGGAGGGCTGGACCCCGCCACGCAGGCCATACCCTCATCAACGATGGAGCCGAACACAGGCCTCACTTCTGAGGAAGCCTGTGACTCGGACCCTCGGACTCTCATCCGGTTGTTGGTTCCGGTCCGCAGACCCTTGAGCCAGCCGAACTAGACTGGGCTCCGGTAATAGAGTTTACCGTTGCGGACATCTTTCAGCACTCGCCCTTTAGCGACATGCTTAATTCACTAAAGTCTCTCTCTTTGTTGGGAGGCTCTGGGCCGAACTATGTCTGGCTTGAGTGGAAAGAAGGCGACGACGGAATTCGTTGCCCACCCACCACCCACTTCATTGCCACGGTTGATGATTTAACCAACGTGCTTGACTTCGACTCCGAAGGCATCGACAGTATGGACGACGATGCAGGAGAAGATTCGGAATCAATGGGGTACCGGACTTCCGCCTCGTCACATGACATATACATGGTGGATACGCCCAAGGAGGATGACGGTGACAATCCGGAAGATAAAACCCCCAGGAAAAATCCAAAACGACGGCGCAGACGCCGTTCCAAGTCTAGCAACAGTAAAAGTATCAGCAAGAGCGCTAGAAGGATCGATACTCCGGTCAACCGCGAAGGCAACAACGACCATACGGAACCAGCAATGGAGCAGGACGAACCAGGTCACACCGAACACAGTTCGGAGCAGACGCCCGAAGACAATGATCCAGAGGGACGAGTCCGTCAAACCGGCCCAGGACAAGAAGACAGTCCGGACGATGATGCATCCATCATCCCGGAAGAATGCGTGGAACGAGAAAACCTCCACAGGAAGCTTATGGCCACAACCAGAAGTCTGAAGAAGCAGAAGCAACAGCTTAATGCTCAACCGCAGATGGAACAAAGTTCTAGACACTGAAGAAAGATATGGCGACGATCGCCATACAAAGAGCTACCCAAAACGTAAGCTACTGCTAGAATTCGACAACGAGGCCGTTCCACCAAAGAGTAACCTCCATAACCGCAACAAAGCAGCCACAGACACCGCGCTCGACCTACGTGAGCACCTGGATAAGAAAGTTGGCGCAGCTAGGTCCATCTACGGATCTAAAGGACACACCCCGGCGAGGGATTATAATCATCAAAACGACAATGTCAATCAAATACCAGTTCAGAATAAACACCGGACACAACAACAGCCGACGGCATGCCACAGCACGTCCAGATACAGAGGGGCTGCTCACCCCCTGTGCTTCACCGAAGAGGTACTAGACCACGAATTCCCACTGGCTTTAAACCTGTGAACATAAAGGCATACGACGGAACAACAGACCCAGGGGTCTGGATTGAGGACTTTATCCTACATATACATATGGCTCGTGGGGATGATCTCCACGCCATCAAATACCTTCCCCTCAAACTAAAGGGACCAGCTAGACACTGGTTGAAAAGCCTCCCCGAAAATTCAATTGGGAGTTGGGAGGAACTCGAGGACGCTTTCAGGGCGAATTTTCAAGGGACTTATATCCGGCCTCCGGATGCTGACGATTTAAGTCACATAATCCAACAGCCCGGAGAGTCCGCCCGCAAGCTTTGGAACAGATTCCTCACTAAGAATAATCAAATTGTCGATTGTCCGGATGCCGAAGCCTTAGCGGCATTCAAACACAGCATCCGCGACGAGTGGCTCGCCAGACACCTCGGCCAAGAAAAGCCAAGGACAATGGCAGCCCTAACAATCCTTATGACCCGCTTTTGCACGGGCGAAGATAGCTGGCTAGCCCGTAAAGGCACCAGCGATCCCAGCACATCCGAAATAAGGGATGACAACGGGAAGCCGCGGCGTCATAAAAACAAACACCAAAACAAGGAAGAGAGCCCGGATAACACGACGATTAATGCCGGATTCAGGGGCTCTCAACCTAATCAGCAAAATAAGCCATCTAAAGGCAGTAAAGAGGGACCGTCCGGTCTGAACAGAGTCCTGGACAGACTATGCCAAATTCATGGCACCCCTGACAAACCTGCGAACCACACGCACAGAGAGTGTTGGGTCTTCAAGCAGGCCGGCAAATTAAATGCCGAATACAAGGGAAGGGAAACACCAAGTGAGGACGAGGATGAACCTTGCCAGCAGAACACTGAGGGACAAAAAAAATTCCCGCCAGAGGTTAAAACAGTGAACATGATCCACGTGACTCGTACATCCATGAGAAGGCATGAACGCGCGCATAGAGACACGCACGATATGGAGTCCATTATTCCCACATTTAACTACTGGGCGTCCTATCTGATCACTTTCTATCACTTGGACGATCGGACTAGTATTCGGCGCGGCGGATCAGAAGCCTTGGTGCTTGACCCAATAATCAACGGATACCGTCTCACCCGGGTCCTCATGGACGGCGGCAGTAGTCTCAATTTAATACACGGGGACATTGTCCGCAGGATGGGGATAAACCCATCCGGAATCAGCCAAAGCAGCACCACTTTCGAAGGGGTGATACCAGGCGTCGAAGCTAACACCAGGGGCTCCGTCATACTGGAGGTTACATTCGGCTCTCCAGGCAACTCTAGAAGCGAAAAACTACTCTTCATCATCGCACCCTTCCATAGCGACTACCACGCAGTGCTCGGAAGAATGGCCTTTGCCCGCTTCCACGCATTGCCGCACTATGGCTACCTTACACTCAAGATGCCCAGTCCACGTGGCGTCATCACCGTTAGCGGAATAATAGAGCGCTCGTCACGCGCAGAGGAACACGCGATGGCCCTAGCGGCCGGACTATAAGCGACCTCCAACATCAAAAAATATGACCGGTCGTTAAGACCACAAACACGGTTAGACGAGTCCGGTAGCCCAGATCGAACCAGGGCACCGTATATGTAATCCTATAGCGGATACCAGGGGCTATAACTACTTCATAAAGCCCCACACTTGGCTCGACCTTATTGGCAGGCCAATAGCTTACACTTTTACTATACATCGCATACTAACATTGTAATCTCCTATGAGTTTTCTTTTTCCACATACAACGTTCGCACGATACCCTTCCAGGATACGACACAACGGAGACAAAGGCGCAGACGTGCAGCAAGGCCCCGTTCAACAGGTTTATTTTTAGATTAAGCCCCTGTGTAAACCTTTTCTATTGCCTCTTGTTGTTTAACCATCCCATGGGTTCCATACCCATAGAGGATACTGCCGTTTTTGGCATTTCACCACGTCAGATTAATGCACGTACCTGGAAACACTGGGTTTATAATGAATGGGCATTCTTGAGCCCATCATTTGTTCTAAAGTCTGAATACCTTCGGGAGTGTTCGGTGTCACGAGTTAGGCCTTATATGCATCAGCTCTGAATCATGTCTTTGGTCAAATGTTGGGTTTGCCCGGCTCCTGGGTTTGCCGCCTTATGTTCCGTTATTATTGGCTAAGGTGGCCAAAGGAGAACTACTGTGATTGTGCCCTGGTTATTCCGGATGAGCACCTCAGTAGAGAAAGCCGAAAACTGACTGACATGATGCAGTGAGAGACTGTTCAACCACTCGAAGACTCACCAGAATCTTTAGGATTCCTCCACATTAACGAAGGGCCATTTCCCGGCCATGTACATACGCACCCGTATTCGGATGCATGCGAAAGTACCAGGGGCTACATAGTAGCCCCAACGTTAGGCTCCCGCGGCTAAGCGAAGGTGTTACAGCTATATAGTCCAGTTGCCTAGTTCGACATGCGATCACCTCCTTCATGGACCAAGACGTTGGATCAAGTGTGATTAAGCATATTTTTCGCGAACCGCATTCTATGCATGGGGGCTGAAGCCAACAACTGCTAACTTTCAGATTACATATTTATATATACATATATATATAAACGACCGCACAGGGGACACAATCATATTCTCAGGCAAATAGTATAAATACAGCCTCATAACCAAAATAAACATTGTTTTTACAATGATTCGGTTCATCATTCGAACAAGACATTCTTCGAGCACTGCGCCTCTATTAGGCGGGCACCTTCTGTGACCTGCGCCAAGTAGTGCTCGGCCGGATATTAGCCCCCCACCGGATCCTGGGCTGCTATAATGGTGGCATCCATATCCGTCCAATAGGCTTTAACGCGGGCAAGAGCCATCCGTGCACCCTCTATACACGCCGACCTCCTCATGACATCGATCCGAGGCACGACCCCAATGAACTGTTGCACCAAACCAAAGTAACTGTCCGGCTTAGGCCCCTTCGGACAAAGATGGTCTACTACAGACCGCATTGCAAGTCCGGACAGCCCGTGAAGCTCCGCTATAGCAGCCATCTTGTCACTTAACGGCAGCGGGCGGGTGGGAGCATGGAATTGCGACCAGAAAAGCTTCTCCAATTCCTTGTCACCTTGATCTTTGAAGAACTCGGCAGCGTCTGCCGTACTCTTCGCCAAATCCGCGTATGCATCCACAGGACTCCAGCATCCATCCAGGGGAGCGTACTTCGGATCGAAAATTTTTGTACGCAGCAAATAGGAGCCCCCAGCTGCGATTTTTCCGGCCTGCTGAAGCTCCTCCCGCGCACCCCTGAGCTCGATCCGGATTTCCTTGGTGGCATTCAGTGCCTTGTTCAGTTCGGCCGAATTATCCTCATGTTCCTTTTTAAGGAGCTCATACCGGTCAGCGGCATTTTTCAACTTAATAGCCATTTCGGCTATCTTTTCCTCACTTCGGCGATGTGCAGCCTGTTCGGCCCTCAATTCCTCGGCCGCCTTTAGGGCAGACGCATTGCTCACCCGAGCTTGTTCCTTGGCTTGAGCAAGTTCCGCCCTTAGGGCCTCCACGGCAGCAACACCATCTGCAGTCCACACATATTACACCAATATCATGCCACCTTCATATTTTCCTACACAAGGGAAGGCATGACACATACCTTGTGATTTGTCCAGCCGCTCATTCACCAGCGTGATATCGGCATCAATCGATCCAATTTGCCTTGTTAGTTCGGCAACTTCCACGGACTTGTCGGCGTCCGGACCCACAGGTACCTGCACATACTTACAGCACGATCATTGGTTTATGATCCCCCGTTTGCCGCCTAGGGCGGACAACCAGAGTCTCAGGGGCTACTATCTATATGGAGCACACCTAGCGCGTGCCTCACAGCCAAAGAAATAGTGTACTCTTCATTACATACCTCAAAGCCTCTGAGCAGGCTTGTGAAAGCTTCATTCAAACCGCTTGTAGCGGACGAAATCTTCTTGAGCACCGCACTCATTAATGAGTGGTGCTCCTCCGAGAGCGTAGCTCGCTCCAGTAAGCCCGTCAGTACATCCGGCCGGACATCGAACTGCGCCAGACTCTTCCCGTCGCCCCCCGTTGTAGCCACATGCTCCGGGTGCAGGGTGGCTGATGAATTGACTTCCGACTTCGGCAGATCCGGACTCCTCCGTGACGACACCTCGGTGTCGCCCGCTTCATGAGTCGGAGAGGCGGGTGGGGTTTCGCTCTCCATCATCTTCGGAGGAAGGTCCCCCGAAGACGAGCCCTATTGAGAAGAGCTGCTGGCCAGACTGCAAAAAGTTGAATCCTGGTTATTGATCTAGGAGAAACATAATACCTTCAGATTGTAGATTGACTTACAGCTCGGTGGAGGGCTGTCCTGTTGGAGGGCATGATGCGGTGAGGGTGCCCGTCGGGGCAAGGCCCCCTGGGGATGTCTTTTTCCCTGGTTTGGGCGTCTCCGCCTCCAAGTCTTCGGAGGCTGCCCTCTTCTTCCCGCGCGGGGAGGAGGCCTTAGCCTCCCTTTCCCGATTATCCTCCTTAAGGGAGGTAGTAATTCCCCTGGTTGAGATGCGTAGCGCGTGGAGTTCGGTTTCTTCATTCTTCCCCTTGTCTTTCCCCGAGGGCATCCTGCTGAGTACCCGGTCAAGCATCTTGGCCATGGTGGGACCAGGCGAACCTTTGGGAAGTGGCGCCAGACACCTGATTCTCTCCACCTTGTTGAGCCATTCCTGGCCATGGATGATTTTCAGAACAAACAATTATGACAAATACTAAACAAGGTGTCCGATGTCAAGATTACTTACTTGGGTATCTAGGCGATTGCAGCTTAGGCCCGCATCCTCGGTGGTGTCCGGACACTCCACTCTCTGTCCGAAGAATAATTTGCACATCTCTTCGAGCTTCAAGCCAAAGAAGTGCTTGACAGTCCGTGGACCTTCCGGATTGAATTCCCACATCCGGAGAGGCCGGCGTTGGCACGGCAACATCCGTCGGATTAACATCACTTGCATTACGCTGACGAGGTTAATGTCCCTCTCAAGAAGCTCTCGGATGCGACTCTGTAGTACTAGTACATCACCAGTGGGCCCCCAATTCCATCCTACGTCTGTCCAAGACGCCAACTGTGACGGAGGGCCCGAGCGGAACTCGGGGGCAGCTACCCACTTTGTGCCTCTGGGAGACATGACATAAAACCACCTCCGTTGCCATACATCGGATACTTCTAAGAAAAAACCCTTTGGCCATGGGGCATCGGCGTTCCTGCTTATTACGGCACCTCTGCACTCCACATGTCGCCCCTCGATGATCTTCGGCGTCACATTGAAGGTCTTAAGCCACAAGCCGAAGTGCGGGGTGACATGGAGAAAAGCCTCGCAAACGATAATGAACGACGAGGTATGGAGGATAGCGTCTGGAGCCAGATCATGAAAATCCAACCCATAATAGAACATGAGCCCCCTCACAAAGGGATCGAGGGTGAAGCCCAAGCCGCAGAGAAAGTGCGGGACAAGAACGACGCACTCATTAGGCTCCGGCGTGGGGATGACCTGCCCTGGAGCAGGAAGCCTGTGCTGGATGTTGGCAGTTAGGTATCCGACCTCCCTAAGCTTCGCAATGTCGTCCTCTTGGATCGAGGAGGCCACCCACCAGCCTTGAGGGACAGATCCGGACATATTGGAGGATCTGGGGTGTTGAAGCTTGGGTTTCGGGTGTTAGAACTCGAGGTGCGAGAAGGTGCAAGGAAGGTAGAAAAGAGGCATAGGCCTCGACCCCTTTATAAAGAGGGTGAATATCAAGAGTCCTCGGTGTGACCGTCTGAGGCTTATCTAAAAACACGCGGAGTTATACCAACGGCCGTTGTGGGGTCGCGCGCGCCCATATTGATGGAAAATTCCGTAATAAGAGGAACACGATCTCTGCCTCGACGGGACGTGCCAATAAAACCGCCTCGTAACACGAGTCATCGTGGGGTAAGAAACGCCGGTTCACGTTGGACCAGGCCATGATGCACGGGCATGACGCACGAAGATTGCCAGCAGATCAGATTTATGCCATGTAAAAATCATCCTGCAGATCCGGACACGGTCTAAGTGTTCGATGATTACTTTGGAGTATTCGGAGAAGGAACCCGCCTTGCAATGCCGAAGACAATACTGCGCACCGGACTCATCGTCATTGAAGCCTGGTTCAGGGGCTACTGAGGGAGTCCTGGATTAGGGGGTATCCAGAAAGCCAGACTGTGTACAACATCCGGACTATTGAAGCGTGAAGATACAAGACTCAAGACTTCGGCCCGTGTCCGGATGGGACTCTCCTTTGCATGGAAGGCAAGCTTGGCGATCCGGATATAGTGTTTCCTTCCTTGTAACCGACTCCATGTAAACCCTAGCCCTCTCCGGTGTCTATATAAACCGGAGAGGTTGGTCCTTAGAAGGCCGATCACAATTACAATCATACCATCATAGGCTAGCTCTTAGGGTTTAGCCTCTACGATCTCGTGGTAGATCTACTCTTGTACTACCCATATCATCAATATTAATCAAGCAGGAAGTAGGGTTTTACCTCCATCGCGAGGGCCCAAACCTGGGTAAACATCTGTGTCCCTTGCTTCCTGTTACCATCAGCCTTGACGCACAGATCGGGACCCCCTACCCGAGATCCGCCGGTTTTGACACCGACAGGAGCCATCGAGTTCATATTGACATAGCCACAGCCAGAAACCCTAACGATTCGGTCACACCGATACAGATCTTGGTCTCACCAAGATCCCCTTCCCAGCGCTCTGTGACTTGTTGCATTTGCTTCGGTCCCACCGAGTTTATGTAATCGGTCTCACTGAGTTGACTTGATAGATTCTCTCTTGCTTATTGCTTCACTTTGGCATTTGTAAGGGCATTTTATCCCTAAGGTGTTTTGGTGATTGATGACAATGCTTTTGCGGACTAATCGTGTGTCTTGAGTATTTCAGTCGCTTTGTCGCTAGGCACAAGACGGTTTGGTACCCCTCGAAGACTATTGAAGATGGTGGTGTTCTTCGTCTCTTTTGGTGGATTTGAGTCGTAGGATAGCCGTACTATTAAGAGGGGGTCCGTGGTGGAAAGGTTCGAGTGGAATCATCACGTACACGTTTTCTCCCTTTGCACCGCCTTTCCCTTTGCACTTTGGAGCATCCTCCGTTATCTTCATTGTCGTGCAAAAAGAAGGATTCCTAGTGTTGCTTCTGAGGCATGCGGTAGTACTGCTCCTAGGAGCGGTAGTACCGCAGGCCCCTGTGGTAGTACCGCAAGCCCTTGCGGTAGTACCGTAGGAGCACACGGTAGTACTTCTCCTATGGAGCTGTAGTACCGTGGCCTCAGGCCAGGTTCAACCTCTCTTGCGGCTGTAGGGGCGGATGTAATTTTTTACATCCGCGCCCTACACGGTAGTACCGCCCCATGCGCATAGTAGTACCGTGAGTCCTGGTCTTGCTCAGTAACACGAGCGGAAGTAGGGGCGGATGTAATTTTTTACATCCGCTCCCTGCGCGGTAGTACCGCACGCCTGGCACGGTAGTACCGTGCCGGATTTTTGCACTATTTGATTTTCAGCGGAAGTAGGCACGAATGTATTTTTATTCATCTGTGCCCTTCCCAGCCTAGTCCATTCTGGCCTTGCGGTAGTACCGCAAGGGGCAGCGGTAGTACCGCGTCAGCGGCAGTACAGCTCTCAGCCTTGACGGCTCTGGCCTGGACTAGCCCCTGCCGTTGCAGCGGTAGTACCGCGGTCCATCGCGGTAGTACCGTGAGCCCCTGCGGTAGTACCTCTTGTCTGGAGCGGTAGTATTGCAGGTCGCGGGCTGAGTAAGTGGATAACGGTTGGATTTGTCTCTCCACTATATAAGGGGTGTCTTCTTCCTCTAGTTGACCACCTCTTCCATTCCTAAGCTCCATTGTTGCTCCAAGCTCCATTCTCGCCTGATATCTCTCCCTAGCCAATCAACTTGTTGATTTGCTCGGGATTGGTTGAGAAGGCCCCAATCTACACTTCCACCAAGAGAAATTTGATCCCCCCCACTAATCCCTAGCGGATCTTGTTACTCTTGGGTGTTTGAGCACCCTAGACGGTTGAGGTCACCTCGGAGCCATAGTCCATTGTGGTGAAGCTTCGTGGTGTCGTTGGGAGCCTCCAATTAAGTTGTGGAGATTGCCCCAACCTTGTTTGTAAAGGTTCGGTCGCCGCCTTCAAGGGCACCAATGGTGGAATCACGGCATCTCGCATTGTGTGAGGGCGTGAGGAGAATATGGTGGCCCTAGTGGCTTCTTGGGGAGCATTGTGCCTCCACACTGCTCTAACGGAGACGTACTTCCCCTCAAAAGGAAGGAACTTCGGTAACACATCCTCGTCTTCACCGGCTCCACTCTTGGTTACCTCGTGCCTTTACTTTTGCAAGCTTACTTGTGTTATATTCTTTGCTTGCTTGTGTGCTTGTTGTTGTTGCATCATATAGGTTGTTCACCTAGTTGCATATCTAGACAACCTACTTTGATGCAAAGTTTAATTTGATAAAGAAAAGCTAAAAATTGTTAGGTGCCTATTCACCCCCCTCTAGTCAACTATATCGATCCTTTCAATTGGTATCAGAGCCTCGTCTCTTTATTAAGGACTTCGCCGTCCGAAGAGTATGGTTACACCATAGACGGTAGGGAGGAGCAGTCCGGTGTGAATCCGATCTTGTCTACGGGTGAAGGGGGAACCACGGTGTCTCGTGAGGAATTCAATGTGGCTTTGGACACATTGAAAACCTCCATGACTACCAAGGTTGAAAGCATGTTTAATAAATTCTTAGAAGGACTTAAACTATCTACCTCGCCATTGAAAGTGGGTGATCCCGCTGACAAGGTGACGGATCCTAACTCCGACAAGGGGGAAGCTACTAGTGAAAAGGATCCTTCTACTAGTGGTAGAAATAGCACCGGCATCTTTGCCCATGTGGCTCCTCCAGTTTATGGACGACCGATTCCTTCTACTCATTTAAATCATGCCGGCCCTCCTCCTAAGATTTTAAAAAATGAGGACTTTGATTCTTGGGTATATCGCTTCAAGCGTCATTTAAATCATGTGAATACTAACCTTTGGAGAATCATTGAAGAAGGTTTCCATCCACATGACCTAAGCAACTTCACCCCTAGAGAAGCCGTGGACCATCAATTCAATGAGAATGCTCTCTTCATCATTCAAGATGTAGTTCTACTCGAAGATCTCCCTCATCTTCGACACTTCGCCATGGCCAAAGACACATGGCATTGTGTTGTTTCCCTCTATAAGGGAAGTGCAAGCATTCAACGCTCCAACTATGAAGTGGTGCAAGATGAAGTCGATGAGTTTGCAATGAAAGAAGATGAAGAACCTCGTGAGCTCTTTCGGAGGGTAACCAAGCTTGCAGTCTCACTCCAGATCATGGGAGCAAGGACACGGATGACAATTGGATCAAGCGCAAGTTCCTCAAAGCAATGATGCCTTACCGCAAGGCCTTGTCCTCCGTCATTCGTCAAAGACCGGACTTCCACTCCTTGACCTCAAATGAAGTGTTGGATGAGTTTGTGGCAATGAGGATCTTGGACAAGACCGCCGACAATGCGGTGTTGCACTCTCAAAGGATAAAGAAGCCCAACCTTTCCTTGAAGGCCAAGGTTACTGTGGAAGAAGAGGAAGAAGAGGAAGATGAGGAGAGTAACCCTGAAGATACGAAATATGATTATCATGAGCACATGGCTCTTGCTTCAAGGCAATTTTGGAGCAAGAAGAACGCAAGGCCCAACTTCAACAAGAACAACTCAAGTGGGTTCAAGGGAAAGCAACGTGTGAGAACATGTTACAATTGTGGTAATGTGAGCCATTTTGTTGTGGATTGCCCTTACGAGAAGCGGGAAGACAATGGTGGAAAGCTCATTCGAAAGGACAAAGCCAAGTCCTTCCCCAACAAGAACAACTTCACCAAAAAGACTCCTACTCGAGGGTTGGTGGTTCAAGAAGAATACCATGAGGATGACGATGATGATGAAGATAGTGAATCCATGGCCATGGCCTCCGTTGCCATTGCCACAACTCCACGGGCGTCCCTCTTCGACTCACCCAATGAGAACATCACCGCCAAGTGTCTCATGGCTAAAGCCACCAACAAGGTAACCCCCAACATCAAAACATCCATCATTACTAATCCTTCCTTGACGGATGGCATTGATGAAAGTGAGGGGTCTAATTAGGAAGTAAATGAATTTGAGTCTTTTATGAGTAATCTCAAGGGAAAATCCAAGAAGCACTTCGTTTCTCTCTTGGAACAACTTGGTGAAGCTAATGACATGATTGAGGCTCATGAAGAAACCATCTCTAAGATGTAAGGTCATAGTCGTGACTATGCTGATGAGATATTGGATCTCTCTAATGCTCTTGAGGAAGAGCGTGGGCATCATTTGGCTTTTGAGGAGTCACAGAATGATGGACATGCTAAGTTAAAGAAAGATCTTGATCATGCTCTTGTTGTATCTCATGTGCTAACTTCCGAGAAGGCTAAACTTGGCGTTGACCATGCTAGACTCAAAGAGGAGTTTGATATACTTGACAAGGCCCACAAGGTCTTGAGGAGTGCTCATGCTAGCCTCAAGGAGTCTCATGATCAACTCCAAGTGAAGCTAACTAAAGAAAAAGCCACCTTTCCTCATATGGTATTAATTAATAATGCAAATGCCACTAACCCATGTTGTGAGCATGTGCATCTTGTGGAGGAGAATGCCAAGTTGAAGGAGCAACTTGAGAAAGGCCTTGTTTCGTGCATACAAGGTGAGAAGAACCTCAATGACCTTTTGAGCAATCAAAAGGAAGTTGTGGCCAAGGAAGGAGTTGGGTTCACACCCAAGTCCAAGAACAAGAAGAAGAACGACAAGGCCAAACAACCTCCTCCTCTCAAGCAAACTTTTGTGAAGGAGGGAGAGGGTGCCCCTAAGGAGAAGAAGAACAATGTGAAGGGTGGTGAGGTCAAAAAGGGCAATGCCACCACTTCCAACAAAGCGGGCGACTTTAACCCTTCTTATGTGTTGTGCCATGCTAGTGATGGGCATGTTTATGCTAAGTTTGTTGGTTCTCCTTATGAGTACATTGAATGGTCTATTTGGGTTCCTAAGACCCTTGTTACTAACATCAAAGGACCCATTACAAAATGGGTACCTAAAACCAAGCATTGATCTCTTGTAGGTGTTTGCTTCCGGTGGGGGATCATGGTTGCTCGATAGTGGAGCAACGAATCATATGACCGAAAGAAAGGACTTGGTGGTGGACGTGCACAATATTCCTTCTATGCCCACCAATGTCGAGTGGGGTGATGCCTCGTCTTCTAAGGTATTGGGTCTTGGCAAGGTTGTCATTTCTCATGATCTAACGATCGAGAAAGTCATGCTTGTTGAGTCCCTTGCTTTCAATCTACTTTCCGTTCGTCAACTTGCACTCATGGGTTTTGCCACTTTCTTTGATATTGATACCGTGGCCCTCTTGTGGAGCAAGACTCTTAAAGTAGCCTTCATTGGGCATGTTGAGAATGGTCTTTATGTGATTAACTTTTCGGAGCGACCCACTAAGACCGTGACATGCCTAATGGCTAAAGTTGATGTGGGATGGCTTTGGCATTGCCGTTTAGCCCACGTCAATATGAGATCTTTGCAAAGTCTTCTCAAGGGGGACCATGTCCATGGACTAACAAATGTTTGTTTTGCCAAAGATCGTGCTTGCAGTGCTTGTATCGAAGGAAAGCTTCATGAGAAGGCTCACCCTCCCATGACTGTCTTCTACTCGAAGAGACCCTTGGAGCTCCTTCACATGGATCTCTTTGGGCCTCCATCCTTTGATAGTCTTGGAGGTAGAAAGTATTGCTTGGTGATTGTGGATGATTATTCAAGATACACTTGGGTATACTTCTTCAAGAGGAAGAGTGAGACTCAACAAACCGTCATCGACTTTGCAAATGAAGCTCAACGTCAACATGATGCAAAGATCTTGACAACAAGAAGTGACAATGGCACCGAGTTCAAGAACTACACCTTGGATGAGTTTCTTAGTGATGAGGGGATCAAGCATCAATATGTTGCACCATATACCCCTCAACAAAATGGTGTTGTGGAGAGGAAGAACCAGACGTTGATGGATGCGGCAAGGACCATGATGGCAGAGTTCAAGTCTCCATACAACTTTTGGGCCGAAGCCATCAACACAGCATGTCATGCATCCAATCGGCTCTATCTCCGCAAAGGCTTGAACAAGACTCCTTACGAAATCCTTACCGGTAACAAGCCCAACCTCAAGTACTTCCGGGTGTTCGGGTGTAAGTGTTTCATCCTCAAGAAAGGTGTTCGTTTGTCTAAATTTGAGGCTAGAGCTTATGAGGGCATATTTGTTGGTTATGCTACAAACTCTCATGCTTACCGTGTCCTCAACAAGTCCACCAGACTCATTGATGAGACGTGTAACATAGAGTTTGACGAGAATAACGGCTCCCAAGTGGAGCAAAGGGGTACTTGTGATGTAGGTGATGAAATTCCTCCCCAAGCCATAAGAAGAATGGGTATTGGTCATATCCTACCCATTGAGGAACCCCTTGTGGCCGAAGGAGAAGGACAGTGCTCCACTCAAGTGGAGCCATCACCTCCCCAAGACCCACACGCTTCCAAAGAACAAAGTGAAGGCCCTCAACCTCTCGAACAAGACCAAGGGAAGGATCAACCTCAAGATGGTGGTGAACCACCAAATGATGCCCAAGGTCAAGTTCTCCCCCTCGAGCAAGTTCAAGACCAAGAACAAGCTCAAGACAATGCTCAAGATGATCAAGTTACCCCTCCTCCTTCCACATCCGAGGAGGAGTTAGAGAGTCATGCCGCGAAGATTGCTTCCAAGCTCACCACCAAAGGTCATCTCATGGAAAATGTGGTTGGAAGCCTAAGAAAGGGGGTAAGCACTCGTAGACAATTAGCAAATTATTGTGAACATCACGCGTTTGTCTCTTGTGTTGAACCCCAAAAGGTCTATGAGGCGCTCGAAGATTCGGACTGGCTCAATGCCATGCATGAAGAACTCAACAACTTAGAGTACAACAAGGTGTGGAGATTGGTGCAAAGGCCGTCGGGGAACCACAACGTCATTGGAAGCAAGTGGATATTCAAGAACAAGCAAGATGCTCATGGGAACATCATTCGCAACAAGGCAAGATTAGTAGCACAAGGCTACTCCCAAGTCAAGGGTATCAACTACGGTGAAACCTTTGCTCCCGTTGCTCGCCTTGAATCCATTCGTTTGTTGATTGCTTATGCTTCCCATCACAACTTTAAGTTACAACAAATGGATGTGAAGAGTGCTTTTCTTAATGGCCCTATTAATGAGTTGGTTTATGTCAAGCAACCCCCCGGGTTCGAGGATCCCTATTTCCTGGATCATGTGTATCAACTCGATAAGGCACTCTATGGCCTTAAGCAAGCCCCACGTGCGTGGTATGACCACCTTACCGAGTTGCTACAAGATCGTGGATTTGAGGTTGGGCAAATCGACCCCACTCTTTTTACTAAGAAGGTCAAAGGGGAGTTGTTTGCATGCCAACTATATGTTGATGATATTATCTTTGGTTCCCCTAACAAAGCTTTCAATGAGGAATTTGTCGCTCTCATGACCTCTAAGTTCAAGATGTCTTTGATGGGAGAGTTGAAGTTCTTCCTTGGTTTCGATATCAAGCAAACAAGAGAAGGTACCTTCATCAACCAAGCCAAATACACTCAAGACATGCTAAAAAGATTCAAGCTAAGTGATGCCAAGCCGGATTCTACTCCAATGCCTACCAAGTGCGAACTTGACATTGATCCCAATGGTAAAGCGGTGGATCAAAGGGTATATCGCTCCATGATTGGCTCCTTGCTTTACCTTTGTGCATCTAGACCGGATATCATGTTGAGTGTGGGAATATGTGCACGGTTTCAAGCTGCATCGAAGGAAAGCCACTATGTGGCGGTCAAGCGAACCTTTTGATATTTGGCTCATACCCCAAACTTTGGCTTATGGTACCCAAGAGGAGCAAACTTCAAGCTTGAAGGATATACGGATTTCGGTTGGGCGGGAGACAAAGTGGATAGGAAGTCAACTTCCGGAGGGTGCAAATTTCCGGGTTGCTCTTTGGTGAGTTGGTCTCCCAAGAAGCAAAGTTGTGTGTCTCTCTCGTCCACCGAAGCGGAATATGTGGCGACCGGTAGTTGTTGTGCACAACTCCTATGGATGAGGCAAACTTTAAAGGAGTACGGTGTCATTTGTGACAAAGTGCCTCTTTGGTGTGACAATGAAAGTGCCAGCAAGATTTCTCTCAACCCGGTGCAACACTTCAAGGCGAAGCATATTAAGATTCGGTATCACTTCATCCGGGATCATATTAGGCGAGGGGAGATCGAGCTCAAGTATGTCAACACTCATGATAACCTTGCAGATATTTTCACGAAGCCCTTGGATGAAGCAAGATTTTGCGAGTTAAGGCATGAGCTAAATATCATTGATTCGAGCAATGTGACTTGAACCCTTGCACACCCCACCACACTCAACTTGTTGTCTAGTTTAGGTGTAAGCATGGACATAGGGGGAGTGTTGTTCTCTCAATGAACTCTCCCTCCCCCCATTATGCATAAATTGATCAACTCTTTCACATTAGCCATTTTTGATGGTACATGTGCTTCAAAGACGAGTTTTGGTCATGGGCCCAAGGATAATTCTTCGTGGTGCCATACCAATCAACTCAAACATAGGTGGCTCCGGCCACCGCCCCCTCCTTGGAGAGGTTGTGTCTCATTTTGGTCTTTGTTGCCCCTTGTTTGTTTGCGGCGTCTCGCTCGTTAGCTCATTGGTGTGTGTGTTCTCTTGAAGGTTCCATGCAAAGTCGTTTTTTTCCTGTGCTTGAAACTGCATTTTCTTGGGTTCACGGTACTACCATGGTCCACCAAGGTACTACCACAAGGACACGGTACTACCGCAACCAGCACGAATTTTTTACTGCCGCTGGTGGAGCAGTACTACCACCCACGGTGCGGTACTTCCGCTCGGGCGGTACTACCGAAATGAGGCGTGGTACTACCGTGGCGTAGCGATCGCGTGGGGGTTAAGAGCGGGCAAGGGGAGTTCCAACTCCCCCATACCCATTCACTCCTTCCTCCCACGCCACCTCTCTCTCTCCTGCCCACGAACGGCACCGGAGACCCTCGCCGGATCTCCCTCTCCGGCTGCTCTCCTCGGATTCCGACCGGTGGGATCGTTCCCCACCACTTCCTCTTGCCATGGAACAAGGTCTTTCCCCAAATCCCTCTCTTTTTGGTTGGATCCTTTGCTTCTAGGTTTTTCGGGAGATGCTAGTTGTTCTTGAGATTTTAGGCTAAATCTTTGCAAGAGTAGGATGGATGAGAGTAGTAATGCGTAGAGATTGTACATGATATGTTGTCTTGTGGTAGCTTTTGATCGAACGTAGTACCGCTTTGTCGTCACGGTAGTTCCCAGATTCATTTGCTATTTCGGATCTGAAAACGTGCGGTACTACCGCCCCTCCGGCGCGGTACTACCACTCATGCGGTACTAACGCACCTCCAGCATGGTACTACCGCGCGCGCGGTACTACCATGACTCGGAGCGGCACTAATTTTTTAGTTCCATGCGACCAAGAAGTACTACAATTGCTGTCAAATCTATCATGTGGCAATTATCATGTGCGAATTCTACTTGTTTCACTGTTTTGCTGCGTTCTTTGCACTGGTCCTTCTCGCATTTCTTTCGTGTTTGTTTTGTGGTGTGTGGCTCAGGTGCTCATGCTCGCCATTCCAATCCAAGCCGTGACACGGGCTGCAAGTGTCTGCGCAATCAAGATGAAGCTCCTAAGGGCTCCAGTGCCCCCAACTGTAACGCCCCAGATATACTTTCCATATTTGTATCCAACTCTTGCCGTCTCCGGCGCTAAGTTATATTTATTTCTCGGGTTTGGGTCTTTGTCTCCGTGTGTTGTTTTCTTTTTCGGGCATCTCTTATCATGTCATCACGTGCATTGCATTTGCATACATGTGCATCTCATGCATTCGAGCATTTTCCCCGTTGTCCGTTTTGCATTCCGGCGTTTCGTTCTCCTCCGGTGGTCATTTCTACCTTTCTTTCTTGTGTGGAGTTTAAACATTTCCGGATTGGACCGAGTCTTGCCAAGCGGCCTTGGTTTACTACCGGTAGACCGCCTGTCAAGTTTCGGGTCATTTGGACTTCGTTTGATACTCCAACGGTTAACCGAGGGACCGAAAAGGCCTCGTGTGTGTTGCAGCTCAACACCCCCCAAATTTGGCCCAAAACCCACCAAACTCTGCTCCATGTCCTAGAGCGTTCGATCACGATCGTGTGGGCGAAAACCGCACCTCATTTGGACTCTCCTAGCTCCACCTATGCCTATTTATACCCCCTCCATTCGGATCTTTTATTCCCCCGTCCGAAACCCTAGTTCTAAAAAAAAAAACCTCCCCGCACCGACGGACACGTCCGCCCCCAGCCGGACGCGTCCGCCGCCGCGCCCCTCGTCCAACCGCCGATCGCCACGTGGGCGAGGCCCACATCGCCGCCGCCAGCCCGGATCG
>NC_041389.1:367739978-367747546 GCF_002162155.2 Triticum dicoccoides | reverse complement strand
CTTTGCTTAGCCCTTCTTATAGCGTTGTTAGTTGCAGGTGAAGATTGGAGCCGTTCCTTGTTGGGACATTTATATTCTTGTTGGGATATCATTATATTGCTATGTTGTCTTAATGCATCTATATACTTGGTAAAGGGTGGAAGGCTCGGCCTCTCGCCTAGTGTTTTGTTCCACTCTTGCCGCCCTAGTTTCCGTCATATCGGTGTTATGTTCCCGGATTGTGCGTCCCTTACGCGGTTGGGCTATAATGGGAACCCCTTGATAGTTCGCCTTGATTAAAGCTTTTCCAGCAATGCCCAACATTGGTTTTACCATTTGCCACCTAGCCCCTTTTTCCCTTGGGTTTCCGGAGCCCAAAGGTCATCTTTATTTTAGCCCCCCACGGGCCAGTGCTCCTCTGAGTGTTGGTCCGAACTAGAGCCCTGTGCAGCGCCACCTCGGGGAAACTCGAGGTTTGGTTTTAGTTGTACGGATTGCTCATCTGAGTGTGCCCTGAGAAAGAGATATGTGCAGCTCCTATCGGGATTTGTCGGCACATTCGGGCGGTGTTGCTGGACTTGTTTTAACCTGTCGAATCATCTTTTTGTACCGAGATACCGAGTCTGATCGGTGTGTCTTGGGTGGAGGTCTATTCCTTCGTTGACCGTGAGAGCTTGTTATGGGCTAAGTTGGGACCCCCCTGCAGGGATTGATCTTTCGAAAGCCGTGTCCGCGGTTATGGGCAGATGGGAATTTGTTAATGTCCGGTTGTAGATGACTTGAACTAAACTTAATTAAAATGGATCAACTGTGTGTGTTACCGTGATGGCCCTTCTCGGCGGAGTCCGGGAAGTGGACACGGTGTTGTAGTTATGCTTGCGCAGGATGTTCCTTTAGATTCTCGCTCGTGCTTCGCCTTCTCTTCTCGCTCTCTTTTGCGTATAAGTTAGCCACCACATATGCTAGTCGCTTGCTGCAGCTCCACATATATTTGCCTTATCCATTCCTATGAGCTTAAATAGTTTTGATCGCGTGGGTGTGAGATTGCTGAGTCCCTGTGGCTCACAGATACTACAACTCCAGATGCAGGTCCAGGTGATACTGCTCCAGTTGACGAGTACGAGCTCAAGTGGGAGTTCGACGAGGACTCTCAGCGATACTACGTGTCTTTTCCGGATGATCAGTAGTGGTGCCTAGTTGGGGGTTATCGATTCAGGACCTTGTCGCATGTTGGGTTCTTTTCTATTTTGGCGCCGTAGTCGGGCCATGAGTGTTTGTTTGATGGATGTTATTTATGTACTCTGATGTGACGTGGCGAGTGTAAGCCAACTATGTTATCTCCCCCTTTTATCATATATTACATGGGATGTTGTAATGATTGCCTGACTTGCGACATTGCTTTCAATGCGGTTATGTCTCTAAGTCGTGCCTCGACACGTGGGAGCTATAGCCGCATCGAGGGTGTTACAAGTTGGTATCAGAGCCATCCCTGACCTTAGGAGCCCCATTGCTTGATCGTTTTTAGCAGCCGAGTTGTGTCTAGAAAAAAATGTTTTGAGTCCTTAGGAATTATATATCGGAGAGCTTAGGAATTCTTTTTACTTCCCAGTCTCCTCATCGCTCTGGTAAGGCATACTGGCGTAGAGTTTTGACTCTTCTCTTCTAAAATTTCACTAAAAATTTTTTAGGATCACGCGAGTATCTTGGTTTTGTTCCGATGGTTTTGTGACGAGAACATTGTTCTTGGTGCCTCCTGTCTTTAGGGGTTGTGGCAGTGTCCCGGGGAGTTGAGCTCCGAGGTGTTGTCGTCACAATTTTATCGTTGCAATTCTGGTATACTTGAGATATGTTCGCCGACATCGAAAATCTCTTTTATGCAGTTCGTTGGTGAGATAACCTCGACGCCACCCAGTACTGGGGCGGGAGTTCGGGAGTATCGCCATAACTTGTATAACGGATGCTTTTCGAAGGTTGAGGTAGATGGTTTCCGAAGTTTTCTTGGTTATGTGTTGAAGGATGGATACAGCTGGATGTAGGATTTGCTAGTTTGGGTGAGATATTGTGCTTCCCCTGTATCCCCAACACCTGATTGCATAACCGGAAAGGTTCGGGAGTTTCATAGGCGGGAATTCTAGTAGCTCTAGTTCTTCTTCCACGGATATTGGTTTGAGATTGGGATTTCTTACCGATTATTCGTTCTTGATCCGTACCTTGTTGATTTATTTCTCTTCCTTAATTCTTCGTGGCTTCGCAATTTGTGGATATGTGATCATTTGAAGAGGAATGCATTCGATCATTTTGTTCGGATGTGAAGACTATATGTTGCAATTTTCATTCCGTTGGATTCAGCTTCTATATTGTTGTCTATCAATGTGCTAATGGTGGTCAACCTCTTCAGGATGGCTCCTCCAACGCGCACGACTCCGAATCCTAATCCGCCTCCACCTCCGCCTCCTCCGGAAGCATGGCAAGCTGTGATGGCCGCTACTAATGCAAACACACAGTTGATCATGCAAATCCTCCAAGAGCGCAATCAAGGCAGTCAAGGGAATCAAGGCCATAATCAGCACCACTTTGCTACTCTGAACCAGTTCCTCGCAAATGGCCCAAAGACGTTCAGCGGTTGTGTTGAGGCTACCGATGCTGACGATTGGCTAGTGGATCTGGGCAAGCATTTTGAATGTAGCAACGTCAGGCCTGAAGATTTCGTCAAGTTCGCTTCTTTCCAGCTCAAAGATCAGGCTGTAGAGTGGTTCCAGCAGTACAAGGATTCCAGAGGTGGACGTGTTATCACTTGGGACGATTTCCGTCAAGATTTCCGCGCTCATCACATCCCTCAAAGTGTGGTTGAGAGTAAGCGTCAGGAATTCCGCAATCTGAAGCAAGGCTCTTTGTCTGTCTATGACTACAACAAGTTGTTCCAGAAGCTCGCCCGTTTTGCCAAGCAGGATGTTCCTGATGAGAAGAGCATGATCTATCAGTTCAGGGGTGGTCTTCGTGAGGAAATTCAGCTCGCTCTTGTCCTCTTTGAGCCGTTGAGATACGATGAGTTCTACAACATGGCACTGAAGCAAGAGGCTGCTCAGATGAGATGTGATGCTTCCAGGAAGCGTGCCAGAGATGTTACTCCGTCTTCCTCTACTCAAGTGGTCAAGCAGCAGAAGTTCTGGCTTCCTCCTCCTCCGTTCCGTCAGCCGTATCAGCAGAAGAGCAAAGGTGGCAGTGGTTTCTCCCACCCACCCAACCCAGGCTTTCAGAACAAGTCTTCATCTCAAGCTCCAAGATCGAGTGCTCCGTATCACCGTCCGCTTTCAGAGGTCACGTGCAACAAGTGCCAACAGAAGGGTCACTATGCAAACAAGTGTACCAACCAGAGGCGTCTTCCTCCTCCTCCTCCTGTAAGATCGGCAAGTACAGCTGTGGTCAAGCACAATCCCAAGCACGCCAAGGTCAATATGGTGAATGCAGCTCAGGCAGAGGATTCTTCAGATGTGATCATGGGTAACCTTCCTGTTAATAATATTCCTGCAAAAGTTCTTTTTGACACTGGTGCATCGCATTGTTTCATCTCGAGACCTTTTGCTTCCAAGCATGATTTTGTTACTCAAATGTTGCCGAGACCGTTGTCTATTGACTCTCCGGCCAGCCTCTTGACATCTCGAGTGTGTGTTCCGGATGTTACAATCACTTTGGGCGACTGCAAGTTTCTCTCTTCTCCGGTGGTTCTTGGCAATTCTGATATCGATCTTATTCTCGGAATGGACTGGCTCTCTAAGCATAAAGCTCAGCTTGATTGTGCAGCCAGGCAGATTCAACTGACGCATTCGTCTGAGGAGGTCATTGTCTTTGCCGCTCGAGATAATTCCATCCGGTTGTTTTCTCTCAATGAGAAGGGTGAATTGGATGCTATTTCGCAGATTCCTGTCGTTTGCGAATATCAAGACGTCTTTCCAGAAGAACTTCCAGGGATGCCTCCAAACCGGCCGGTTGAATTCGTTATTGAACTTGAGCCCGGTACGGAACCTGTGTGCAAACGTCCTTACAAGCTCGGCCCCGAAGAGTTGGAGGAGTTGAAGAAACAACTCGATGAGCAAGAAAGATTGGGTCTCATTCGGCCTAGTACTTCTCCGTGGGGTTGTGGTGTTCTTTTTGTGAAGAAGAAGGATGGATCGAGTCGACTTTGTGTTGATTACCGTCCAGTAAACAAGAAGACCATCAAGAACAAATACCCACTTCCCAACATCAATGAGCTGTTCGAACAACTCAAGGGTGCTCAAGTATTCTCCAAGCTTGATCTCCGTATGGGTTATCATCAGATTCGTATTCGTGAGCAAGATATTCCCAAGACGGCGTTCAGAACAAGCTTTGGTTCATATGAATACACCGTCATGTCTTTTGGCCTCGCCAACGCTCCTCCGACGTTCTCTAGCATGATGAACTTCATCTTCAACCCCTACACCAATGAATTCGTTTTGGTCTATCTCGACGACATTCTGGTTTTCTCGAAGAACAAGGAAGATCATGCCAAGCACTTGCGTTTGGTACTTGACAAGCTCAGAGAACATCAGTTCTACGCCAAGTTCTCCAAGTGTGAATTTTGGCTCGATGAGGTTCTTTATCTTGGTCATATCATCTCTGCCAAGGGCATTTCCGTGAATCCTGAGAAGGTGTCCGCAATTGTGAATTGGGAACCTCCTCAGAACGTGAAGCAACTCCGCAGTTTCCTCGGTCTCGCAAGCTATTGCAGAAGATTCGTTGAAAACTTTTCTAAGATCGCCAAGCCTCTCTCAAATCTTCTTCAGAAGCACGTCAAGTACGTTTGGTCTCCGGAGTGTGATATTGCTTTCAACACTTTGAAAGAGAAATTGATCACTGCTCCAGTTCTGACTCCGCCTGATGAAACCAAGCCGTACGAGGTCTTTTGTGATGCCTCTCTCCAAGGTCTCGGTGCTGTACTGATGCAAGAGAAGAAAGTTGTTGCTTATACCTCTCGCCAATTGAAACCTAATGAGAAGAACTACCCCACTCATGATCTCGAGTTGGCGGCAGTTGTGCACGCTTTGTTGACTTGGAGACATCTTCTATTGGGAAGGAAAGTGGATATTTTCACTGATCACAAGAGTCTCAAGTACATCTTCACTCAGCCTAATCTCAACCTCAGGCAGACTCGATGGGTCGAAATGATTCAAGAGTACAATCCGAGTATCGAGTATACTCCAGGTAAGGCTAATGTGATTGCTGACGCTTTGAGCAGAAAAGCATATTGCAACAGTCTGATTCTCAAGCCTTATCAACCCGAGCTTTGTGAAGCTTTCCGCAAACTTAATCTGCAAGTTGTTCCTCAAGGTTTCCTCGCCAACCTTCAAGTCTCTCCTACCTTAGAAGACCAGATTCGCCAAGCCCAACTTCTTGATGCTATGGTGAAGAAGGTGAAGATTGGTATTGCAAGGAGTCAGTCCAAGTACAAGTGCTACCGACTTGATGACAAGGACACTCTCTTCTTCGAGGATCGAATTGTTGTGCCCAAAGGTGAACTTCGTAAGGTGATCATGAACGAGGCTCACAACTCTCTCCTCTCCATCCACCCTGGTAGTACGAAGATGTATCAGGATCTCAAGCAAACTTATTGGTGGACTCGAATGAAGCGTGAGATCGCTCAATTCGTGAATGAATGTGATGTCTGCAGAAGAGTGAAGGCAGAACACCAAAGGCCAGCTGGTCTCCTCCAACCTCTTGCCATTCCAGAATGGAAGTTTGACCACATTGAAATGGACTTCGTGACTGGGTTTCCAAAGTCCAAGCGTGGCAATGATGCTATATTTGTCGTCATCGACAAGCTCACCAAAGTGGCTCACTTTCTGCCTATCAAAGAGTCAATCACTGCAGTTCAATTGGCGGAACTCTATACCTCTCGCATTGTCTCTCTGCACGGTATTCCTCAAGTGATATCTTCAGACCGTGGCAGCATCTTTACCTCCAAGTTTTGGGATTCTTTTCAGAAGGCCATGGGTACCAACATCCGCTTCAGCACAGCTTTCCATCCTCAAACAAGTGGTCAAGTCGAACGTGTCAACCAAATTCTTGAAGATATGCTCAGGGCTTGTGTGATTTCTTTCGGCATGAAGTGGGAGGATTGTCTTCCTTATGCTGAATTCTCATACAACAACAGCTTTCAAGCAAGTTCGGGCAAGGCCCCCTTCGAAATTCTGTATGGTAGGAAGTGCCGTACCCCTCTCAACTGGTCTGAAACCGGTGAACGTCAGCTGCTGGGTAATGACTTAATCACAGAAGCAGAAGAAATGTGCAAAGTCATTCGTGATAACCTCAAAGCAGCCCAGTCCCGCCAGAAGAGCTACTATGATATTAAGCATCGTGATCTGGCTTTCGAGATCGGAGATCATGTTTACCTCCGTGTCTCTCCTATGAAAGGTACTCGTCGCTTCGGTATCAAAGGGAAGCTTGCCCCTAGATACGTGGGACCTTTCAAGATTGTCAGCAAGAGAGGCGACCTCGCCTATCAACTCGAGCTTCCTTCAAACTTTGCAAATGTTCATGATGTGTTCCATGTCTCTCAGCTTCGAAAGTGCTTCAAGACTCCTGACCGCACCGTCAACTTCGAGGACGTTGAGCTCCAAGAAGATCTCTCCTATCGTGAGCACCCAGTTGCTATTCTTGAAGAGACTGAACGCAAGACTCGCAACAAGTCAATCAAATTTCTCAAAGTCGAGTGGTCACACTATTCCGACCGTGAAGCTACCTGGGAACGCGAGGATCACCTCCGTTCTGAGTACCCGGAGTTCTTTCAGTCCTAGATCTCGGGACGAGATCTTTTCGTAGTGGTGGAGTGTTGTAACGCCCCAGATATACTTTCCATATTTGTATCCAACTCTTGCCGTCTCCGGCGCTAAGTTATATTTATTTCTCGGGTTTGGGTCTTTGTCTCCGTGTGTTGTTTTCTTTTTCGGGCATCTCTTATCATGTCATCACGTGCATTGCATTTGCATACATGTGCATCTCATGCATTCGAGCATTTTCCCCGTTGTCCGTTTTGCATTCCGGCGTTTCGTTCTCCTCCGGTGGTCATTTCTACCTTTCTTTCTTGTGTGGGGTTTAAACATTTCCGGATTGGACCGAGTCTTGCCAAGCGGCCTTGGTTTACTACCGGTAGACCGCCTGTCAAGTTTCGGGTCATTTGGACTTCGTTTGATACTCCAACGGTTAACCGAGGGACCGAAAAGGCCTCGTGTGTGTTGCAGCTCAACACCCCCCAAATTTGGCCCAAAACCCACCAAACTCTGCTCCATGTCCTAGAGCGTTCGATCACGATCGTGTGGGCGAAAACCGCACCTCATTTGGACTCTCCTAGCTCCACCTATGCCTATTTATACCCCCTCCATTCGGATCTTTTATTCCCCCGTCCGAAACCCTAGTTCTAAAAAAAAAACCTCCCCGCACCGACGGACACGTCCGCCCCCAGCCGGACGCGTCCGCCGCCGCGCCCCTCGTCCAACCGCCGATCGCCACGTGGGCGAGGCCCACATCGCCGCCGCCAGCCCGGATCGGGCCCTCCCCGGCCCGCAGCCTCCCCG
>NC_041389.1:367718449-367736614 GCF_002162155.2 Triticum dicoccoides | reverse complement strand
TATTTGCCTTATCCATTCCTATGAGCTTAAATAGTTTTGATCGCGTGGGTGTGAGATTGCTGAGTCCCTGTGGCTCACAGATACTACAACTCCAGATGCAGGTCCAGGTGATACTGCTCCAGTTGACGAGTACGAGCTCAAGTGGGAGTTCGACGAGGACTCTCAGCGATACTACGTGTCTTTTCCGGATGATCAGTAGTGGTGCCTAGTTGGGGGTTATCGATTCAGGACCTTGTCGCATGTTGGGTTCTTTTCTATTTTGGCGCCGTAGTCGGGCCATGAGTGTTTGTTTGATGGATGTTATTTATGTACTCTGATGTGACGTGGCGAGTGTAAGCCAACTATGTTATCTCCCCCTTTTATCATATATTACATGGGATGTTGTAATGATTGCCTGACTTGCGACATTGCTTTCAATGCGGTTATGTCTCTAAGTCGTGCCTCGACACGTGGGAGCTATAGCCGCATCGAGGGTGTTACACCAACGCAGGACCAAGACAACCGCCACAAAGGACAAGGAACCCATCATGGGTATGGATGAGATGCCACTTGCTGAGTTCATCTCTCGAAGGAAGATCAATCCCTATGTGAATCCTCTTGCCAACCTTCGAGGGAATGAGCTGTTCTGGACCAAGCAGCAGAATCTCATTTATCTGGATGTGATCAAGGCCAAGCGGAATATCTATGTGGATGTGCACTGGATCGACATGCATCATATGAGGGAAGAGAAGCACCGGGCATACTTTGCTGGGGCTCTGGATCTAGTGGAGCAGTTTGGCATTGAGCATATCATCTCTTTTCACAAAGACTATGATCCGGAGATTGTGGCTCAGTTCTTCGCCTCGGTGTACTTTCATCCTAATGAGGACCGGACGATGACTTGGATGACCAATGATCGGCGGCTGATGGCTACCTGGAAGGAGTTCATGACTTTGCTTGGTGTATCGGATGAGGGGCTCGCCACACCCCAAGGTGTTCGTCCTCATGCCAATTCCGAGTCTGCCAACAAGAACAAGCTTTAGCCCTTCCTTGTTGAGAAGAAGCTCTCCAGTGGCAAGTCTTCTTGGGTGCTCAACTCCTTCCTTGACATCATGTACCGGATCTTCCACAACTCTCTCTTCCCATGCATTGGGGATAAGGACAAGGTGCATGCTTATCTTGTGGACATGTTGCTCCTGTGTGAAGAAGCGCACAACTCTCAGACGCTACCACTTGATGTCTCACATATCATGTGGTGTGAGCTTCGGTTTGCCATCTTCAACCGCAAGGTCCCCATCTATGGACCGTATCTATTTTAGTTGATCTCAGCAACGTGGGAGAAGCTCTACCCTCAGGATGACTTTGAGGCCCCTGATTGGATTCGTCATGATTCCATCCGGCTCTGTGTCAAGATTCAGTGGGCTAACACCACTTCTGGTGCTGAGGCTATGACTGCCATGGACGTGTATGCAGATGAGGATGAGGAGGAGCCAGTAGATGAGGTCAACTTTGAGGGTTACACCCCTCCCACCTCTGAGCCATCTTGGGCTAAGAGGCTAAAGAACAAGATGAAGACCTTGTTCTGCATGCAGGCCAAGGGACAGTACATGTCTCATGTTGCCTGCAAGGAGAGTCGCTGCCGTGACAAGAAGATCATGAGGCTGTTTGGAGAGGATGTTTCTGGCGGTTCTGAGGATCACATCACTCTAGAGGCTGAGTGGATGGCGAAACAAGGCTTCAAGTGGATTGATTCTGAGGAGGACGTCGAGGAGACCATTCCTGCTGTCGAGTCTGACGAGGATCGTGCGTCTGACTACTCCGCTTGAGCCACCACTTGTGTGTAGGTGTCCTCTTTGCCTTTTTGGCGTCTCAACGCCAAAGGGGGAGAGAGTGTAGGGATTTGCGAGAGTCTTGTGTCTTGTGTTTTCTTTGCTCGTGTTTGTTCCATTGAACCTTGCTTGCTTTGGTTTAGTTTGCTCGTGAGATTTGTTCTATCATATGGTGTAAGACATATGCACTCTATCGTACCTTATTACCTTATTGAGCTTATGTTATATTGTGCTATTTACGTTATGCTCATATTTACTATCTTGCTTAGTGTTAGCCTTTTGTTGCAAGATATGCTTTGTCTATAAAATATAGGGGGAGTGTTGATCCTAGTATACGTGCCGTGCAGTCCAAAGCACTTTACCCTCTGGCATACATCTAGGGGGAGCTCGTCTATATTTTAGAGATGTGGAGTTTGCTTATGTGCTATATTCTTTCCCTTTGTGCAAATCCCGTATTGTCATCAATCCACCAACAGGGGGAGATTGTAAGGGCATTTTATCCTTAAGGTGTTTTGGTGATTGATGACAATGCTTTTGCAGACTGATCGTGTGCCTTGAGTATTTCAGTCGCTTCGTTGCTAGGCTCAAGATGGTTTGGTACCCCTCGAAGACTATTGAAGACGGTCGTGTTCTATGTCTCTTTTGGTGGATTTGAGTCGTAGGATAGCCGTACTGTTAAGAGGGGGTCCGCAGTGGAAAGGTTCGGGTGGAATCATCACATACACGTTTTCTCCCTTTGCACCGCCTTTCCCTTTGCGCTTTGGAGCATCCTCCGTTATCTTCATTGTCATGCAAAAAGAAGGATTCCTAGTGTTGCTTCTGAGGCATGCGGTAGTACTGCTCCTAGGAGCGGTAGTATCGCAGGCCCCTGCGGTAGTACCGCAAGCCCTTGCGGTAGTACCGTAGGAGCACACAGTAGTACCGCTCCTATGTAGCTGTAGTACTGTGGCCTCAGGCCAGGTTCAGCCTCTCTTGCGGCTGTAGGGGCGGATGCAATTTTTTACATCCGCGCCCTACGCGGTAGTACCGCCCCATGCGCGCGGTAGTACCCTGAGTCCTGGTCTGGCTCAGTAACACGAGCGGAAGTAGGGGCGGATGTAATTTTTTACATCCGCTCCCTGCGCGGTAGTACCGCATGCCTGGCACGGTAGTACCTTGTCGGATTTTTGGACTGTTCGATTTTCAGCAGAAGTAGGCACGGATGTATTTTTATTCATCCGTGCCCTTCCCAACCTAGTCCATTCTGGCCTTCCGGTAGTACCGCTCTCAGCCTTGATAGCTCTAGCCTGGACTAGCCCCTGCCGTTGCAGCGGTAGTACGGCGGTCCATCGCGGTAGTACCGTGAGCCCCTGCGGTAGTACCGCTTGTCTGGAGTGGTAGTACCGTAGGTCGCGGGCCGAGTAAGTGGATAATGGTTAGATTTGTCTCTCCACTATATAAGGGGTGTCTTCTTCCTGTAGTTGACCACCTCTTCCATTCCTAAGCTCCATTGTTGCTCCAAGCTCCATTTTCGCCCGATCTCTCTCCCTAGCCAATCAAACTTGTTGATTTGCTCGGGATTGGTTGAGAAGGCCCCGATCTACACTTCCACCAAGAGAAATTTGATTCCCCCTGTTATGGGAACGATTCCGACAATAATAAGGTATAGGGTAAAGGAGCATGATCTATCGAGATGCATATGGATGACACGGTGGTTTTAGCGAGTTCGGGCCTCTCACGGTGGAGATAACAGCCCTATGTCTCGTGCTCCGGAGAGGCTTTGTTTATCTGAGTATGTATCCGGAGATTACAATGTATGTGAGAGAGAGGAGAACGGATCCCCATGGCTGAGCTAAGTCCTGAGACAAGTGATGAGAGAGAGAGCTAGGAGGAGAAGAATGAGGGCCTGCCCCAAGTCTAGTGGTGGGGGTGGCTTATATAGAGTGCGCCACCCCCTCACCTCGTATGTTACAAAGTGGGGGCATGAATGCCATAATGCCAGCCCACTACCAAGCCCTCACCATGAGAATGATGTCGACTGCTTTGTTGCCTGCTGGTCTTCGTATATCCGAGTGAGTCATACGGTCGAGTGGTGAACTGTCATCCGAGTGGATGGTATACTGCTTGGTCGAGTGGATAGTATGTTGCTTGTCCGAGTGGATAGTATGTCTGTATGAAATTTATCTGGACCCACATGTTGTGTGGACCCCATGCTTTATGATACTTCGACCCTTCGTGGGCCTACCTGTTATGTGTATCCCCAACATTAGCCCCCGAATCGATTGCGATTTTGCAGAACGAGTTTGTGAAAGACACAACTTGGCCCGAGTGATTACGGAAATACTCGGTACCTGTCATCGTACTTTCAGACAACCAAGGTTTGAACAAAATCTCAATGGATTCCAGCACTGCGCTTCCGACTGATCTGGGGTAAGTGCCCGCGAGGAGCAACTTGGTGACATTCGATCATCTCTCGAAAGAGGTTAACTCGTGATCAGAATATGGATGTCTCATTAAATCTAGGCAACAAGATCGACACATGGACTGCTCTCTCGGTGAGATGCCATTCTTATCCTGGAGGAACGTCAATACGAGTCGGCTCTAGATCCAAACTTATGAGTTTCACGCTTTGCGTCCTAGAAGAAGGCTCAAAACAGGTCCACGGAGGAGCCTTAAACTCACCTTATAGCAATTTTTTGGACTGATTTTGAGCTGGTCCTGCATTGAGTAACTAATTACTCAGAATTTCTTCACGCCTGGAACGTGTATTTTTTTGTTGTTTGGCCGTCACTCGGACCGGGGGACCGTTCCGAGTGGATACCATTCTAGTGGGGGCACGCTGAGTGCACCCACTAGGTGAGCATGCTGAGTGCACCCACTAGGTGTAGTCCCCGAGACTGCCGTCAACTGCAAGCAGTCGGCGGGAGTCTTAGAGCCTATCTTTTTTTGTTTGGCTGTCACTCGGACCGGGCGGACCGTTCCGAGTGGATACCATTCTAGTGGGGGCACACTGAGTGCACCCACTAGGTGTAGTCCCCGAGACTGCAGTCGACTGCGGACAGTCGGCGGGAGTCTTAGAGCCTATCTTTTTGTTGTTGTTTGGCCGTCACTCGGACCGGGCGGACCGTTTCGAGTGGATACCAACAGTCGGCGGGAGTCTTAGAGCTTGTCTTTTTTGTTGTTGTTCATCACTCGGACTGGTCAAGCCATACCAAGTGGAGATTACTCCAGTGGGGGCACGCTAGGTGCACCCACTGGGTGTAGTCCCCGAGACCGCCATCGACTGCGGGCACTTGGCGGGGGTCTGAGAGAACTAAAACTCTTTTTAGCTGGTACTGATCGAACTTGTTCTTCTCTCGGATTGGTTTCTGTTTGCTTGATACAGCTTCTGAAGAGGAATCAGCAGTCGACCAGTTGGACGATCCTTGAGCAACATTGATCAGCTCATCAACAAGGCCCTCAGCAATGGTCTTGAGTCTTGACGTTCCTGTCTCAGCTCACCAGCAAGGCACTCTGCAATGGTCTTGACGTTCCTGTCAGCCATCTGCTTTGGCGCCAACCGTTGGATGGGCCTTTGACAGTGCACACAATCTCGTCCTTCTTCTTGACGGTGCAGCACTGAAGTGGTGGTCGTGGCCGACCCGCACTTTGCTAAGCCCCCGAGTGGGAGGATTGCTCACCACTCGGTAAGATTTTTCAAACTTAGGCGAGTACTGGACTGCAGCTAAGCCTCCGAGTGGGAGGATCGCTCAACACTCAGTAGGATTTTTCAAACTTAGGCGAGTACTGGACTGCAGCTAAGCCCCCGAGTGGAAGGATCGCTCACCACTCGGTAGGATTTTTCAAACTTAGGCGAGTACTGGACTGCAGCTAAGCCCCCGAGTGACAGGCAGGATCACCACTCGGTAGGATTTTTTTTCCGACTTAGGCGAAATGGATTCGCAACTAAGGCACCCGCTGGAGGATTTTAGAACATGTAAAAAATGAACAACAATCATTCGGAAGACTGTAAAATCATGTCTTTTGATAATCAAACTAAAGGGTACTTCTTTCTGAGTTCGAGTAATTGTGGAGCTGGGTTTGCACTGAGCAAAATGTTTCTTTTTGAGTTCTCTTCCAGTGGGGGCACGCTGAGTGCACCCACTGGGTGTAGTCCCCGAGCCTCTGTCGGAATAGATGAGTCTGGCAGAGGGTTTAAGTCTCCCGGTAAACCTCCATGCAGTTGGCACGATAAATATCTTTGTTTGGAATTGAATCAATCGGATGGATGCATAGCAAGGTGGTTGTACGAACGACGTTCGACGAGTAAGGCTGCCTGTATGATTCAGCGATGGCGCTTCATTTTTACCCTTTTGCATGAAAGGGGTATTTATCCAAGTGGACGTGCTTCCCGACTGATCGGGGTATGTTGACTGCAAGGAAAAACTTGGTGGCGCTTGTATGTCTCCCGGAGGAGATGGACTAGTGGTCTGACATGGACGTGCTGTGAAACCCGAGTGACCAGGCTAGTATGTGGACTGACTCTCCAGAGAGAGGCCACTCATTATCCCGGGGGAAAACCAGCACATGCCATCTCTGAGTCCAAGTTTGTGAAACTGACGCCTTGGAGCCTAGGATAGGGCCAAGTGTATCCGTAGAGGAGCGTTGTTTTCACCCTTTTGCAGTCCTGAAGATGACTTTAGGTATGATTTGGGCAATCGTCCGAGTGGACAGTACTACCCTTATAGATTTTCGGCAGACCGAGCAAGTATGGTCAGAAAGATATTCCTGATGTGATCAATGGGTTGATTGAATGGGCGTAATGATAACCCACAAGTACAGGGGATCGCAACAGTTTTCGAGGGTAGAGTATTCAACCCAAATTTATTGATTCAACACAAGGGGAGCCAAATAATATTCTCAAGTATTAGCAGCTGAGTTGTCAATTCAACCACACCTGGAAACTTAGTATCTGCAGCAAAGTGTTTAGTAGCAAAGTAATATGATAGTGGTGGTAACAGTAACAAAAGTAAAGACAACAAAAGTATTGTTTTTGGTATTTTGTAGTGATTGTAATAGTAGCAACGGAAAAGTAAATAAACGAAAACCAGTATATGGAAAACTCGTAGGCACCGGATTACCGATGGATAATTATGCCGGATGCGGTTCGTCATGTAACAGTCATAACATAGGGTGACACAGAACTAGCTCCAGTTCATCAATGTAATGTAGGCATGTATTCCGTATATAGTCATACGTGCTTATGGAAAAGAACTTGCATGCCATCTTTTGTCCTACCCTCCCGTGGTAGCGGGGTCCTATTGGAAACTAAGGGATATTAAGGCCTCCTTTTAATAGAGAACCGGAACAAAGCATTAGCACATAGTGAATACATGAACTCCTCAAACTATGGTCATCACCGGGAGTGGTCCCGATTATTGTCACTTCGGGGTTGCCGGATCATAACACATAGTAGGTGACTATAGACTTGCAAGATAGGATCAAGAACACACATATATTCATGAAAACATAATAGGTCAGATCTGAAATCATGGCACTCGGGCCCTAGTGACAAGCATTAAGCATAGCAAAGTCATAGCAACATCAATCTCAGAACATAGTGGATACTAGGGATCAAACCCTAACAAAACTAACTCGATTACATGATAAATCTCATCCAACCCATCACCGTCCAGCAAGCCTACGATGGAATTACTCACGCACGGTGGTGAGCATCATGAAATTGGTGATGGAGGATGGTTGATGATGACGACGGTGACAAATCCCTATCTCCGGAGCCCCGAACAGACTCCAGATCAGCCCTCCCGAGAGAGATTAGGGCTTGGCGGCGGCTCCATATCGTAAAACGCGATGATTTCTTCTCTCTGATTTTTCTCTCCCCGAAAGCCAATATATGGAGTTGGAGTTGGCGTCGGAGGGCCACCAGGGGGCCCACGAGGTAGGGGGCGCGCCCAGGGGGGCGCCCCCACCCTCGTGGACAGGGTGTGGGCCCCCTGGTCTTCATCTTTTGCGAGGATTTTTATTGTTTTTTCTAAGGTGTTCCATGGAGTTTCAGGTCATTCCAAGAACTTTTATTCTCTGCACAAAAAACAACACCATGGCAGTTCTGCTGAAAACAGCGTCAGTCCGGGTTAGTTCCATTCAAATCATACAAATTAGAGTCCAAAACAAGGGCAAAAGTGTTTGGAAAAGTAGATACGACGGAGACGTATCAACTCCCCCAAGCTTAAACCCTTGCTTGTCCTCAAGCAATTCAGTTGACAAACTGAAAGAGAAAAAGAAAAACTTTTACAAACTCTGTTTGCTCTTGTTGTTGTAAACATGAAAAGCCAACATTCAAGTTTCAGCCAATATTATGAACTAACCATACTCACAATAACACATAGGTCTCACAATTACTCATATCAATAGCATAATCAGCTAGCGAGCCATAATAATAAAACTCGGATGACAACACTTTCTCAAAATAATCATAACATGATATAACAAAATGGTATCTCGCTAGCCCTTTCTGAGACCGCAAAACATAAATGCAGAGCACCTTTAAAGATCAAGGACTGACTAAACATTGTAATTCATGGTAAAAGAGATCCAGTCAAGTCATACCCAATATAAACCAATTATAATGAATGCAAACGACAGTGTGCTCTCCTGCAGGTGCTTTTAATAAGAAGGGTGATGACTCAACATAAAAGTAAATAGATAGGCCCTTCGCAGAGGGAAGCAGGGATTTGCAAAGGTGCTAGAGCTCGGTTTTGAAATAGTGATAAATTATATTTTGAGCGGCATACTTTCATTGTCATCATAACAACTAAAAGACGACGATATCTTCCATGCTAAACAGATTATAGGCGGTTCCCAAACAGAATGGTAAAGTTTATACTCCCCCTCCTCCACAAGCATCAATCCATGGCTTGCTCGAAACAACGAGTGCCTCCAACATTCAACGGGTCCCAGGGGGAGTTTTGTTTGCAGTTATTTTGATTTAGTTTGCACGAAGCATGGGACTGGGCATCCCGGATACCAGCCATTTTCTCGTGAATGAGGAGCGGAGTCCACTCCTCTTGAGAATAACCCGCCTAACACAGAAGATAAGGGCAGCTCTACTTGACATATGAGCTATTCGAGCATGCAAAACAGAATGTTTATTTGAAGATTTAGAGTTTGCACATACAAATTTACTTGGAACGGTAGGTAAATACCGCATAAAGGAAGGTATAGTGGACTCATATGGAATAACTTTGGGGTTTAAAGAGTTTGGATGCACAAGCAGTATTCCCGCTTAGTACAGGTGAAGGCTAGCAAAAGACTGGGAAGCGACCAACTGAGAGAGCGACAACAGTCGTAAACATGCATTAAAATTAATTTACACTGAATACAAGCATGAGTAGGATATAATCCACCATGAACATAAATATCATGAAGGCTATGTTGATTTGATTCAACTACATGCGTGAACATGTGCCAAGTCTAGTCACTCAATACATTTAAAGGAGGATACCATCCCATCATACCACATCATAATCATTCTAATAGCATGTTGGCATGCAAGGTAAACCATTGTAACTCATAGCTAATCAAGCATGGCACAAGCAACTATAATCTCTAAATGTCATTGCAAATATGTTTACTTCATAATAGCTGAATCAGGAACGATGAATCATCATATTTACAAAAACAAGAGAGGTCGAGTTCATACCAGCTTTTCTCATCCCAATAAGTCCATCGTATATCATCATTATTGCCTTTCACTTGCACGACCGAAGGATGTGTATAATAATAAGAGTGCACGTGCATTGGACTAAGCTGGAATCTGCAAGCATTCAACTCAAGAGAAGACAAGTAATATGGGCTCTAAATTAAATAAACAATCATGCATATAAGAGCCACTAAGCATTTTCAATATGGTCTTCTCGACCTCCAAAGAAAGGAAAATAAATAAAAACTATTTACACGGGAAAGCTCCCAACAAGTAAAAGAAGAACGGGAAATATTTTTGGGTTTTCATTTTAATTCTACTACAAGCATGGAAAGTAAACTAACTAATTTTTTTGGTTTTTTTCTTAAAGTTTAACAAACACACAAGAAGAAAGCAGAAAAAGAAAGTTAAACTAACATGGATAATACAATGAAAGAGTATGAGCACCGACATCTAGCAATGAGTGTGTGTGTGAACATAAATGTAATGTCGGTGGGAAATACGTACTCCCCCAAGCTTAGGCTTTTGGCCTAAGTTGGTCTATTGCCAGGGATAGCCTGGTGGATATCCGTATGTGAAGCTGGGGTCATACTGTGACGAAGAAGGCTCCGGCTGCCACTGGTTGGCAGCCTCCTCTGGATCCCAAGAATAAACAGATAGTCGTGGAGGCTCATTTTGTGGTTCCGGTTCTGGGGCTGGTGCAGGATTCCGATAGGCTTGAACAGCCGACCACGAAACAATGTGAGGTTCTGTAGACAAGTTAAACAAAGAAGGAGTAGGCAAAGTAATAGTTTCAGGGTGATGTTTATCAAAGTATAATTTATATTTGAGCTCCCCTTCGCGACTCTTAACAAGAAAATCATGCGCTATCATACTCTTATAATCCAAATAAGCATGGGGCAGCGCTGTTTCTTCTTTCTCCTCATGCCTAATAGGTATCTCAAAATGTTCAGCAAGGCGTGAAGCATAAATGCCTCCAAAAATGGGGCCCTTAGTACGGTTCAAACTTATAAATGCCTCCATAAATGCCTCCAAAAATAAAGCCCAATATTGCCTAAAACAGTAGATAAAGTAGCATGGAGCAATCAAAAATTATAGATACGTTGGAGACGTATCAAGCATCCCCAAGCTTAATTCCTGCTCGTCCTCGAGTAGGTAAATGATAAAAAAGAATTTTTGATGCGAAGTGATACTTTGGCATAATTTCAATGTAAATCTTATTAATCATGGTATGAATATTCAGATCCAAAAGATTCAAGACAAAAGTTCATATTGACATAAAAATAATAATACTTCAAGCATACTAACAAAGCAATTATGTCTTCTCAAAATAACATGGCCAAAGAAAGTTATCCCTACAAAATCATATAGTCTGGCTATGCTCCATGTTCCCCACACAAAGTATTTAAATCATGCACAACCCCGATGACAAGCCAAGCAATTGTTTCATACTTTAACATTTTCAAAACTTTTTCTATCTTCACGCAATACATGAGCGTGAGCCATGGATATAGCACTATATGTGGAATAGAACGGTGGTTGTGGAGAAGACAAAACGAGTTAAGATAGTCTCACATCAACTAGGCGTATCAACGGGCTATGGAGATGCCCATCAACAGATATCAATGTGAGTGAGTAGGGATTGCCATGCAACGGATGCACTAGAGCTATAAGTATATGAAAGCTCAACAAAATAAACTAAGTGGGTGTGCATCCAACTCGCTTGCTCACGAAGACCTAGGGCATTTTGAGGAAGCCCATCATTGGAATATACAAGCCAAGTTCTATAATGAAAAATTCCCACTAGTATATGAAAGTGACAAAACGAGAGACTCTCTATCATGAAGATCATGGTGCTACTTTGAAGCACAAGTGTAGTAAAAGGATAGTAGCATTGTCCCTTCTCTCTTTTTCTCTCTTTTTTTAATTTGGGCATTTTCTCTTTTTTTATGGCCTCTTTTTTTTCGTCCGGAGTCTCATCCCGACTTGTGGGGGAATCATAGACTCCATCATCCTTTCCTCACTTGGGACAATGCTCTAATAATGATGATCATCACACTTTTATTTTTCTTACAACTCAACAATTACAACTCGATACTTAGAACAAAATATGACTCTATATGAATGCCTCCGGCGGTGTACCAAGATATGCAATGAAACATGAGTGACATGTATGAAAGAATTATGAAAGGTGGCTTTTTCCACAAATACGATGTCAACTACATGATCATGCTAGCAATATGACAATGATGGAGCGTGTCATAATAAACGGAACGGTGGAAAGTTGCATGGCAATATATCTCGGAATGGCTATGGAATTGCCATGATAGGTAGGTATGGTGGCTGTTTTGAGGAAAGTTTATGGTGGGTGTATGATACCGGCGAAAAGTGCGCGGTATTAGAGAGGCTAGCAATGGTGGAAGGATGGGAAAAAGTGCGTATAATCCATGGACTCAACATTAGTCATAAAGAACTCATATACTTACTGCAAATATCTAGAAGTTATCAAAGCAAAGTATTACGCACATGCTCCTAGGGGGATAGATTGGTAGGAAAAGACCATCGCTCGTCCCCGACCGCCACTCATAAGGAAGACAATCAATAAATAAATCATGCTCCGAGTTCATCACATAACGGTTCACCATACGTGCATGCTACGGGAATCACAAACTTTAACACACGTATTTTTTAAATTCACAACTACTCAACTAGCATGACTATGATATTATCACCTCCATATCTCAAAACAATTATCAAGCATCAACCTTATCTTAGTATTCAATTCACTCAAAAGAAAGGTTCACATATCTTGAACACCAAGTATATTAATATTAAGCAAATTACCATGCTATTAACAACTCTCCAAATAATCTAAGTGAAGCATGAGAGATCAAGTTTATTTAAAAAAAATCCACCACCATACTCTAAAAGATCTAAGTGAAGCACTAGAGCAAAAATAATCACGCTCGAAAGATATAAATGAAGCACTATGAGCAAAACTATCAAGCTCAAAAGATATAAGTGAAGCACATAGAGTATTCTAGCAAATTCCAATTTGTGTAAGGCTCTCTCTCATTAAATAATTTCAGATCTTGATACTTATTCAAACAGCAAGCAAAGCTAAAGAAAACTACATGGCAAGGATAGCACAACTCATGTGAAGAAGCAAAAACTTAAGCTCAACAGATACTAACCGATAGTTGTTGAAGAAGAAAGGTGGGATGCCTACCTGGGCATCCCCAAGCTTGGATGCTTGAGAATTCTTGAAATATTATCTTGGGGTGCCTTGGGCATCCCCAAGCTTGAACTTTTGTTTCTCCTTAATTCCTCTCATATCATGGTTTCTCTTTTTATCAAAAGCTTCATTCACAACAAACTCAACAAGAACTCGTGAGATAGGTTAGTATAAACCAATGCAAAACCTTATCATTCTCTACTGTAACAAATCACTAAAATTATTATTCAACATTTCATACTAAATGCCTCTGTATATTTGATACTCCTATCATCAAATAGAATCATTAAACAAGCAAACATATGCAAACAATGCAAACATAACAGCAATCTGTCAAAACAGTATAGTCTGTAAAGAATGCAAGAGTATCAATACTTCCCTGACTCCACAAATTATTAACTAAAATTCCCACTTTAATAAATTTATCAGAGCTCAATATGCAAAAATATTCAACATTAGACCATGCTCTGACTTTTCTAGGGAATTTTTGCAACAGCGGTAAACTTTCTGTTTTCAAACAGCAACATGCAAACTAGCAAAATAAGCATGGCAAAGGCTATCCTTGACTTTTTTATTGAAACTAAAGAGGCAAAACATTATTCTAACTAACAGCAAGAAAACACTAACAATATAAATTGACACTCCAAGAAAAACACATATCATGTGGCGAATAAAAATATAGCTCCAAGTAAAGTTACCGATGAACGAAGACGAAAGAGGGGATGCCTTCCGGGGGCATCCCCAAGCTTAGGCTCTTGGACATCCTTGAATATTGCCTTGGGGTTCCTTGGGCATCCCCAAGCTTAGGATCTTTCCACTCCTTCTTCCATAGTCCATCGAATCTTTACCCAAAACTTGAAAACTTCAACCACACAAAACTCAAAACAAAACTCGTAAGCTCCGTTAGTATAAGAAAATAAAACCACCACTTAGGTACTGCAATGAACTAATTCTAAATTCATATTGGTGTAATATATACTGTACTCCAACTTATCTATGGTTCATACCCTCCGATACTACTCATAGATTCATCGAAATAAGCAAACAACACATAGAAAACAGAATCTGTCAAAAACAGAACAGTCTGTAGTAATCTGTATCAAACGTATACTTATGGAACCCCAAAAATTATGAAATAAATTTCTGGACCTGAGTAAGTTGTCTATTAATAATCTTCAAAAAGAATCAACCTAAAAGCACTCTCCAGTAAAAAATGGCAGCTAATCTCATGAGCGCAAAAGTTTCTGTTTTTCACAGCAGGATCACATAAACTTCACCCAAGTCTTCCCAAAGGTTCTACCTGGCATTTTATTGAAACAAAAATTATAAAAAATGATTAATACAGTAGAATAATCATGTGTACACACAAAAATAGTAAGGATACATATTGGGTTGTCTCCCAACAAGCGCTTTTCTTTAATGCCTTTTAGCTAGGCATGATGATGATAATGATGCTCACATAAAAGATAAGAATTGAAACATAACGGGAGCATCATGAAGCATATGACTAGAACATTTAATCCTAACCCACTTCCTATGCATAGGGATTTTGTGAGCAAACAACTTATGGGAACAATAATCAACTAGCATAGGATGGCACAACAAGCATAGCTTCAAGAATTTAAGCACATAGAGAGGAAACTTGACATTATTGCAATTCCTACAAGCATATGTTCCTCCTTCATAATAATTTTCAGTAGCATCATGAATGAATTCAACAATATAACCAGCACCTAAAGCATTCTTTTCATGATCTACAAGCATAGAAAATTTTCTACTCTCCACATAAGCAACCTTCTTCTTTATAGCATACGTATCATCACAATAATCATCATAGATAGGAGGCATGCTTTCATCATAGTAAATTTGCTCATCAAAGCTTGGGGGACAAAAAATATCATCTCCATCAAACATAGCTTCCCCAAGCTTGTGGCTTTGTATATCATTAGCATCATGGATATTCAAGGAATTCATACTAACAACATTGCAATCATGCTCATCATATAAAAACATTCTATAGATTTCTTCTTCTAGCACTTGAGCACAATTTTCCTTTCCATCATACTCACGAAAGATATTAAAAAGGTGAAGTGTTTGAGACAAACTCAATTCCATCTTTTTAGTTTTTCTTTTATAAACTAGACTAGTGCTAAAACAAGAAACAAAAAGATTCGATTGCAAGATCTAAAGATATACCTTCAAGCACTCATCTCCCCAGCAACGGCGCCAGAAAAGAGCTTGATGTCTACTACACAACCTTCTTCTTGTAGACGTTGTTGGGCCTGCAAGTGCACAGGTTTGTAGGACAGTAGCAAATTTCCCTCAAGTGGATGACCTAAGGTTTATCAATCCGTAGGAGGCGTAGGATGAAGATGGTCTCTCTCAAACAACCCTGCAACCAAATAACAAAGAGTCTCTTGTGTCCCCAACACACCCAATACAATGGTAAATTGTATAGGTGCACTAGTTCGGCGAAGAGATGGTGATACAAGTGCAAAATAGATAGTAGATAAAGGTTTTTGTAATATGAAATAATAAAAACAGCAAGGTAGTGAGCGATAAAAGTGAGCGTAAACGGTATTGCAATGATAGGAAACAAGGCCTAGGGTTCATAATTTCACTAGTGTAAGTTCTCTCAACAATAATAACATAGATAGAACATATGACAAGCCCTCAACATGCAACAAAGAGTCACTCCAAAGCCACTAATAGCGGAGAACAAACGTAGAGATTATGGTCGGGTACGAAACCACCACAAAGCTATTCTTTCGGATCAATCTATAAAAGAGTTCGTACTAGAATAACACCTTAAGATACAAATCAACCAAAACCCTAATGTCACCTAGATACTCCATTGTCACCTCAAGTATCCGTGGTCATGATTATACGATATGCATCACACAATCTCAGATTCATCCAACCAACATAAAAGTACTTCAAAGAGTGCCCCAAAGCTACTACCGGAGAGTCAAGAACGTGTGCCAACCCCTATGCATAGGTTCCCAAGTGTCACGAAACCCGCAAGTTGATCACCAAAACATACATCAAGTGGCACATGATATCCCATTGTCACCACAGATAATCACGACAAGACATACATCAAGTGTTCATAAAAGACTCAATCCGATAAGAAAACTTGAAAGGGGAAACTCAATTCATCACAAGAGAGTAGAGGGGGAGAAACATCATAAGATCCAACTACAATAGCAAAGCTCGGGATACATCAAGATCGTGCCATAGAGGAACACGAGAGAGAGAGAGAGATCAAACACATAGCTGCTGGTACATACCCTCAGCCCCGAGGGTGAATTACTCCCTCCTCGTCATGGATAGCGCTGGGATGATGAAGATGGCCTCTGGTGATGGGATCCCCCTCCGGCAGGGTGCCGGAATAGGGCCCCGATTGGTTTTTGGTGGCTACAGAGGCTTGCGGAGGCGGAACTCTCGATCTATTTTCTGTTCTGGAAGTTTTAGGGTACGTAGGTATATATGGGTGAAAGGAGAACGCCGGTGGAGCTACGGGGGCCCCACAAGGCAGGGGGGCGCGCCTAGGGGGGAGGGCGTGCCCCCCACCCTCGTGAGCACCTCCCGTATCTTCTGACATGCAGTCCAAGTCCATCAGGTGGGTTTCCTTCCAAAAATAACTTCTCCAGTTGATTTCGTTCCGTTTTGACTCCGTCTGATATTCCTTTTCCTCGAAACACTGAAATAGGCATAAAATAGCAAATCTGGGCTGGGCCTCCAGTTAATAGGTTAGTCCCAAAAATAATATAAAAGTGGATAATAAAACCCAATATTGCCTAAAACAGTAGATAAAGTAGCATGGAGCAATCAAAAATTATAGATACGTTGGAGACGTATCAGCCGAGGGGCGATGATGTGTACAACCGAGTGACGATGCGCGGGGCGGCCAAAGGGGGAAGACGTGCACAATCGAGTGGCGACGCACGGAGCTGCCGAGTGGTGAAGACGTGCACAACCGAGAGGCGATGCATGGAGCGCCCGAGTGGTGAAGACGTGCACAACCGAGTGGTGTGGTGTGGGACGGCCGAGTGAGGATGTGCGAGGTGGCTGAGTGACATATTGCGTGTCTAGCCAAGTGGCTGAAATGGTCTTCGAAGGAGTTAGCCAGATGCTTTCGAAGCTAATGTAATGATGAGGTCGGTGTAGTTTGGTTGTGACACAACAAGACTGGCGTGACAACTGAGTCTGAATAAGAATGAAGATGGTGTGCAGAGCGTCTGGGTGATTATAAAACTTGACAAAGTGGCGGATCGAATGCACTTGTTGAAGTGAAGGATCTGACTGGTGATGAAGTACTTGACTACTCAGGAGAGTGTCATTCCAAATGAGATGCAACCCCCAAGTGCAACGTAGCCCCCGAGCGTACTACAGGCTTCGACAACGGACATGTCGGAATACGAGAAATATAGTTTTGAATGGATGGTTTGCAATTCATCGAGTCGGACTCGGGTAAAGATGAGGAGAAGCTTCTGAGTGATGCTCGAAAGAGGCAAACTCGCAAAAGAGTGAAGTGTGTGAAGTTTAATTATAAAAGGGACTTATCTATCTCATGCCTGACGAGGTCTATATCATTGATATGATGAAGAGGATTCCACAAAGGGGTTGGCCGGATGTGTTTGAAGTCAATAGAGCGACAAGGTCAATGTTGTGGTGCGCTGGGACCGGTATGGTGACCGAGTCCGAGCAGCGATGAAGTTGTCGCATAGGGCCGTCGAGTGATCGCGTAACTTGTGTAAAAAATAGCACAATCCAACGAAAAAAAATTTCTCGAGGAAATTCGATGTGTGCTGAAATAAATTGTGTGAATAACACCCATAGACGCCCACTGAGAGTGCAAGGGGCTTGCTGGTTAACTAGCAAGAGTCTGAAAGAGCGAAGGATTCGTTCGAACTTGTCGAAGTGCTGGCTCAAATAAAACGGAAGTGTAGTGTTTCGACTGAGTTGTAGACCCGGAGGACCGATGCAAACTCGAAATAAAAAACACATGGTGTTTGTGAATGATGTATGTGAAGAAAATGGAAATTGGACTCGGAAGTCACATAACCAGTACTAAGCAAGTATGTGAAAATAAGCAGCCGAGCGTAGAGGTACACTCGGTGGCATGGCCTCCGAGTGAATGTGATGTGTGAATTACGAGATACTCGGGAAGATGGAAATAACAGAATGTAAAATGACTTAGCTGTCTGAAGGCACGCGAGTGGCCGAGTGGTGATGAGGTGACCAACCAAGTGGTGACGCGCGGCCGATTGACGTAGATGTGTCCAACTGAGTGGCGACGCACGGGGCGGCCGAGTGGTGATGAGGTGACCAACCGAGTGGCGACGCGCGGGGTGGCCGAGTGGTTATGAGGTGACCAACCTATGGCGACGCGCGGGGCGACCGAGTGGTTATGAGGTGACCAACCTATGGTGACACGCGGG
>NC_041389.1:367708840-367717086 GCF_002162155.2 Triticum dicoccoides | reverse complement strand
GTGCCGCGAAGTGACGATGCATGGGGCGTCCGGTTGATGTAGACGCGTGCCGCAGAGTGACGACGTGCGGGGCGTCCGAGAGAAGTAGATGCGTCCCATGGAGTGGCGGCGAGCGGGGCGTCCGAGTGATGTAGACGCGTCCCACGGAGTGACAATGAGCAGGGCTTCCGGTTGATGTAGACGCGTGCCGCGGAGTGACGATGTGCGGGGCGTCCGAGTGACGAGAACGCGCGGGAGGTCAAGTGTCTCATCGAGTGGCGATGCGCGGAGCGGTCGAGTCAGATAAGTTGATGAAGATGTGTCCAGCAGAGTGACAGCGTGCAGGGCATTTGAGTCACTGTACATTAGTCGTCTGGACGCAAATTACATCTGAGTTAACCTGCATGTAGTGTTAGTCACTCGAAACAAAACGTCCATCTGAGTGAACTGCTGTTCGAGGACCATGACAGACGAGTGGCCCTGAAGGTTAGTAGCCACGAATATTGTTTTGCTGGACTAAAGTGTCCCTGCACTGATGCTATTTTGCAAGGATTAAAGACCAGGGATGGTTATGCATGCATGCACAATTAACTGGCGTAGGAACCGCGGAAGTTTTGGCTACAATAATTAATTGCTTAATGAGCTACAGTAATTAACCGCTTAATGAGCCGCTTAATTTACTGCAGTAATTAACCGCTTAACGAGCCGCTTCATGAGCTGCGGTAATTAACCGCTTAATTAGGTGATTAAATTAATGAAGGATTATGAGGCGCTCTTTATGCGCTCGGGATAGTGGGCTACGTACCCTTTGATGTAGATGACGCAAACGAAGGATATGCAGGTGACCGGTTAGCGTGCCAAGCCCGGGCCGGCGAGCGCGGTGCTGGGCCAGCGAGCGTGTCGTGGGGCGGCAAGCGTGCACGGTGCTGGGTGCGGCAGAGCATTTCACCGCTCCGGGAGTCGGACGGGGTGATCTCCTCGCCCCTTCATCCGCACATGCGGCGACCATGCGAGGAATAGCGGACACAGTGTTCGCATAGGAGCCGAAGACGATCCTGTTCTTGGCAAAGGCAAGAGGCAACACAAGTAAAATAGGGAATATATGTAAGAATTGAAACAAACCATTCGCATCATGATTCGGTAGACGCCATGCCCCACGGTGGGTGCCAACTCTCGTGGTTCTAAGTCTGACAGTAGAAAGGGGGGTAGGTATGGGAGGCAAGATCTTAGCTATGGTGAAGATGTACACACGAGGTTTACGAGTTCAGACCCTTCTCGGAGGAAGTAATAGCCCTACATCTCGGTGCCCGGAGGCGGTCGATTGGTTTATGTGTGTAGTGTTACAGGGGGTGCGAACCCTTGTCCCAGAGGAGGGGGGTGGCTTATATAGAGTGCGCCAGGACCCCAGCCAACCTCCATTACGAAGGGCTTAATGTACATAAAGTACGGGCGTTACTGGTAACGACAGTCTTAAATACTCTTAATGCTCATGAAGACTAAGGAGTGAATGCCCGGCCGTTGTGCGCTCTTCCAACTTCTGGTCTTCAATACAGTCGAGTCATTCCCCACCCAGTCGAGTGAAAGTAGGGAATGACGGTCGAGTGATTATACCGTCGAGTGGATTCTTGGTCTTCTTATCTTCTAGGGTAGTGACCTTGGGTAGGCCGTATAGGTCAGGCCTATGTCCCTACCCCAGGTTACTTGTTGGTGAATTTGCAAGTTTGTTTTCCGATCATCATCATGGTTTCTGGCGGCGAGATGGTTGAGGGCCGCGAGATCCATCTCGGTGCGCTCCTTTTCGTCGCTGACGACTCGGCGTGGCTCCAGGAAGCTCCGCTCGATGTCGAGGCGCTCCCCGTCCGAGGGGCGACGCACTTTCACGCGTGCGTTCGTGGTGTTCTTCTTCGACAGCCGTTGACCCAGTATCAGTCGGCTCCGGTGGCATCTCCCCTCCCCACTGTTCGTTGCCGCAAGCGATCCGGTCGGTCGCGGCTTCAGCGGTGGGTAAGACATGCGGTGGCTCAACGTTCGACCACCCATCAAGTCGCGGCAATCGAGCCCGATGAAACTCTCCACGGCCTGTTCGATCTATCGACTGGCTCCGCGGAGACGGTGTCCGAGTGCGATAGCAGCGATCCTGCAGCTGAAGTCTTGATGGTCGATGGTTTGCGTGGCCCACCTGGCTTTCGTCGCGAGGACGGCGAAGAGGCTGGTGGCGATCCATCACGGGTCCACGAGGAGTATCGTCCTGAACCTCTCTCCTCGTAGCGGAGAGAGGATCTTCGTCGTCGTAACATGGACGCACTTCACACGCCCATCACCAGAGAAACCCCCGAGGCTCGGACCTTAGAGGAAGCGCGCTTGGCTAATTTGGCTGAGCGCACTCGACTGGAGAACTTGTAGCGCGCTCTCGACAAGCGAGCCCAGGAATGAGTTCATGAGTCCAGTCGGCGGCAGCTTTTCCTGCCTCCACCTAAGGTATACCGTACTCTGATTCAGAACCTCACTGCTGCGGCCCAGATTGCAGAGTCGATTTAGCCATCCCAGTCAGAGGCTGGCTGAGGGTTGGAACAGATCGGGGCCCTGCTCAGAGCAGAAGGAGAGCAGAATTCTGCAGTGTCTCAGTCATGGAATAGGATACACAACAGATCCGTGGTAGCGGATACAGTTCAGTCTGCCCATAGCCCAAGATCGCCCCCGCGGTGTGAGGGTCGTGGGCAGTATGGTCATCAGTTCGACCGCGACAATCATCGTCGAGAGCCAACGCCTCCTCCGAGGAGCGCCTCATATGGGCCTCGACAGCACGATGACAGGCACCATCACAGGGACGAGCGCAGAGTTCCAATCGACCCAAGGGAGCCAGGCTTCGATGTGATATGCATTCTCGTCCAAGGCCTGGTCGACCGGAATCGAGCACATAGAGAAGATCTGGGCAGAGACCGTCCGAGTGGTAGTAGGTCACACGTTTTGGGCCCAGAGTGTTTCAGCAGAGCCATCAGGGTTGCAGTGATTCCTCCCAACTTCAGATTAGCAACAGGAGTCGGCAAGTTGACTAGAGAATCCAAGCCTGAAACTTGGCTTGAGGATTACCGAGTGGCTGTGCAGATTGGAGGCGGAAACGATGAGATAGCAATGAAGCATCTCCCTCTTATGTTGGAAGGGTCAGCCCGAGCGTGGTTGACTCAGATGTCCCCGGACAGTATACACATATGGGAGGAGCTATCTCGAGTGTTTGTAAGGACCTTTAAGGGCACATGCAAGCGGCCGGCAGGACTTCCCGAGCTGCAGCATTGTGTGTAGAAGCCGAATGAAACTTTGAGGGAATTCATTCAGAGGTGGACTACTTTGCATCACACCGTGGAGAATGTGTCAGAGCACCAGGCGGTCTGTGCTTTCAAGGAAGGTGTCAAGTATCGAGAGTTGGTTCTGAAGTTTGGTCGGACTGGGGATATGACTCTGACCCGGATGATGGAGATAGCCACTCGGTATGCTAACGGAGAAGAAGAGGATCGACTCCGTAGTGGGAAGAGTAAACCGGTCGGTCAAGAGGCCGGCGGAGGTGGTTCCAATTGGAAGCAGAAGTGTAAAGCCGAACCAGCAGCACCTGGTGAGATTGCAGCAGTAGCTCAAGGAAAGTTTAAGGGAAAACCTAAGGGGCCCTGGCCTCCTAAGAAGTAAAAGATCAAGCGGGAAATGATGTACTGGACTCGCCGTGTCACATCCATACGAAGAAAGATGAGGAAGGTAACCTGATTTACCCAAAGCATACCACTCGGCAATGTCGACTCCTGATCCAACAGTTCCGAGAGAAACAACCCAATGAGAAGGATAAGGAGTCGGACAGAGATGAGGAGGAAGAAGAAGATGACGGTTACCCCAAGGTCAATTCCACCCTCATGATTTTTGCCAATGTGGAGAGCAAGAGTCGGTTGAAGGTCATCAATAAAGAAGTGAACATGGTTGCTCCGGCAACGACGACCACATACCTGAAATGGTCCCAGATAGACATCACACTCGAACAGTCAGACCATCCTGCTCGCGTAGCCACCCCCGGGAGGCAAGCGTTGGTGGTCGACCCAGTGGTTGGTGGCACTCGACTAACTAAAGTACTGATGGATGGAGGTAGCGGCCTGAATATCCTATATGCTGAAACCTTGAAGGGAATGGGCATCCCGATGTCCAAGCTTAGGGAGAGCAACATGAGCTTTCACGGTGTTATTCTCGGAAAGAAGGCCGAGTCACTCGGCTAGATCACTCTCGACACGGTTTTCGGTGACTCCAAGCATTACCGAAAAGAAAAGTTGACGTTTGAAGTCATGGATTTCCAGAGTGCTTATCACGCCATCCTAGGGAGACCGGCGTACGCGTGTTTCATGGCTCGACCATGCTATGTGTACCTCAAGCTCAAGATGCCTGGTCCCAAAGGTGTGATCACGGTCACTGGCAATCGGCAGAAAGCATAAGAATGTTTCCAGAAAGGTTCCAAAATCGCTGATGCACAGATGGCGGTGGTTGAATTCCAAGAGTATCAGAAGAGTGCGGATCCGGTGATTTACTCCGATCCAACAAACCTGGGACGGACTCTGCGTTTTAGTCGAGTGGTGAAACAAAGCCGATCCATATTCACCCGACTGATACCAATGCTGCACCAACCCATATATCAATGACGCTCGACAGCAAATAGGAAGAAGCGCTCATCCGGTTCCTCCATGAGAACTGGGACATCTTCGCATGGAAACCCTCTGACATGCCAGGTGTACCCAGAGGACTGGCTGAGTACCGTTTGCGTGTCAACCCCAAGGTAAAACCCGTCAAAGAGCACCTTCGGCGGTCCGCCGTTCAGAAGAGAAAAGCAATCAGCGAAGAAGTGGCTCGACTGTTGGCAGCAGAGTTCATCCGTGAAATCTACCATTCCGAATGGCTTGCCAATGTCGTCATGGTCCCCAAGAAAGACGATTCACTCCGCATGTGCACTGAGTTCAAGCATATCAATCGGGCCTGCCCGAAAGATCACTTCCCTCTCCCCCGCATCAATCAAATTGTTGACTCGAAAGCGGGGTGTGAGCGCTTGTCTTTTTTAGATGCCTATTCCGGGTATCATCAGATCCGACTGTATGGTCCCGATGAAATAAAAACAACCTTCATCACCCCATTCGGGTGCTTTTGCTATGTCACCATGCCATTCGGTCTTAAAAATGTCGGAGCCACGTTCATGAGAATGATCCAGAAGTGCTTGCTCACCCAAATCAGTCGGAATGTGGAGGCATACATGGATGACATCATGATCAAGTCTCGCAAAGGTTCCAACCTGTTGACTGATCTTGCAGAAACCTTTGCCAACCTACGGAGGTACGATATCAAGCTTAACCCATCAAAGTGCACATTCAGAGTTCCAGGAGGAAAACTGCTCGGTTTTCTCGTTTCCGAGCGAGGGATCGACACCAATCCAGAAAAAGTTGATACCATCCTCCGAATGAAATGCCCCGTGCGAGTGCATGACGTTCAGAAGCTGACTGGTTGTTTGGCCGCCTTGAGTCAATTCATTTCTCGTCTCGGTGAAAAGGCCTTGCCTCTCCACCGATTGATGAAGAAATATAATAAGTTCGAGTGGTCTGAAGAAGCTGATGCAGCGTTTGCAGAGCTCAAAACCCTGCTTTCCACCCAGCCGGTGCTCGCTGCGCCAATCAGCAAAGAGCCTTTACTGCTTTACATTGCAGCCACTGGACAAGTTGTCAGTACAGTACTCATGGCCGAGCGAGAAGAGGAGGGAAAAGCCTACATGGTTCAACGCCCAGTTTATTATCTATCTGAAGTTTTGACTCCATCCAAGCAGCGCTACCCTCATTATCAGAAGCTTGTCTATGGAATTTACATGACCATGAAGAAGGTTGCACATTACTTCTCCGATCACTCCATTATAGTCGTCAGCGACGCACCGTTGTCTGAGATCCTGAATAACAGAGATGCAACTGGTCAAGTAGCAAAATGGGCGATTGAACTCCTTCCACTGGACATCAAGTTTGAGGCAAAGAAAGCTATCAAGTCCCAAGCAATCGCGGATTTCCTTGCCGAGTGGATTGAACAGCAACTACCGACTCAAGTTCACTCAGAACATTGGACCATGTTTTTTGATGGTTCCAAGATGCTAAACGGGTCAGGTGCTGGAGTAGTATTGGTGTCCCCCCAGGGAGACAAGCTCAATTACGTCCTCCAGATTCACTTTGATTCCTCCAATAATGAAGCAGAATACGAAGCACTTCTATATGGGTTGCGTATGGCCATTTCACTCAGCGTCCGTCGCCTCATGTATATGGCGACTCAGATTGGTGGTTAACCAGGTGATGAAAGAATGGGATGTCAGAAGTCCAGCCATCACTAGTTACTGCAACGCTGGAAAAGAAGTGTGAAGGGTTGGAGCTTCACCATGTGCCCCGATTGAAAAATCAAGCTGCAGATGAGTTAGTGAAGATAGGTTCCAAGACAGAGGCCATCCCCTGCAATGTGTTTCTGGAACATATTCATTCGCCTTCGGTTCAGGAGGATCCTTTCACAGAAGAGTTGCCACAGCCCAAGAGTGCTATAGATCCGACTGAAGTTGACGTCCCAGCTGTGGTCGACTTAGTCATGGAGGTTCTGGTCATCACTCCCGACTGGACGGTGCCATACATCGCATACATTCTTAGGAAAGAACTCCCAGAAGAAGAAGAGGAGACTCGACAGGTCGTCCGGCGATCCAAGGCCTTTACTGTGATAAAGGGGCAGTTGTTCAGAGAGAGTGCAACTGGAGTTTGCCAGAAGTGTATCACGCTAGAGGAAGGTCGAGTGATCCTCAATGATATTCACTCGGGGACCTGTGGTCACCACGCGTCCTCTTGGACCATCGTGGCCAAAGCATACCGAGCTGGATTCTACTGGCCGCGGGCCAACGAGACGGTTAAGAAATAGTGGACAAGTGTGAAGTCTGCCAGTTTTACTCCAACATGTCTCATAAACCTGCGTCGGCTCTAAAAACAATTCCACTCATCTGGCCCTTCGCCGTATGGGGACTGGACATGATTGGACCTTTGAGGATAGGCAGGAGTGGGTTTACTCATGTGCTGGTAGCAGTCGACAAGTTCACCAAGTGGATCAAAGCCAAGCCCATCAAAAGCCTTGAAACGAGCACATCTGTGAGTTTCATCAGGGAACTTATATTTAGATATGGTATCCCGCACAACATCATCACAAATAACGGCTCGAACTTTGATTCCGAAGAATTCAAAGCCTTTTGCGCCTCCCAAGGCACGAGAGTCGACTACGCTTCGGTCGCTCATCCTTAGTCGAATGGACAGGCTGAACGAGGGTATGGATTGATTCTCAAAGGATTGAAGCCTCGGTTGATGTGTGACCTCAAACATGCAGCGGGAGCTTGCATCGACCAGCTTCCGTCTGTGCTATGGGGGTTGAGGACAACCCCTAACCGGTCGACTGGAAGGACTCCATTCTTCTTAGTCTATGGAGATGAAGCTGTGCTCCCCAGTGATTTGCTTCACAATGCACCTCGAGTCGAACTCTTCTCGGAAGAAGAAGCAGAACAAGCTCGACAAGATGCAGTCGACCTCTTAGAAGAAGAAAGAGAGATGTCCTTGATCCGGTCGACCATCTATCAGCAAGATTTGCATAGATTTCACGCAAGAAACGTGAAGGGTCGAGCATTTCAAGAAGGAGACCTGGTTCTTCGAGTGGACCAGCAAAGACCCCACAAGCTTGCTCCCGCTTGGGAAGGCCCTTTCGTTATCACCAAGGTGCTCCACAACGGAGCATACGGTCTCTTCAACGTCAAACATAATAAAGATGAGCCCCGCGCCTGGAATGTGGATCTGCTCCGCCCTTTCTATTCTTAAATACTTAGAACGATGAGATGTAATAAGAAATCCCTTTTAGGTTGATTATCAAAGAAACAATTTACTTCTTCTGAATGATTGTTGTTTATCTCTTTTTTGTACAAGTTACCTTAGCTGCGTATCTTTTTTGCTTAAGACAAAGTGATAAAAATCCTACCGAGTGATGAGTCTGCCTCTCACTCGGGGGCTTAGCTGCAGCCCGATGCTCGCCTAAGTGATAAAAATCCTATCAAGTGATGATGAGTCTGCCTCTCACTCGGGGGCTTAGCTACAGCCCAGTGCTCGCCTAAGTGATAAAAATCCTATCAAGTGATGAGTCTGCCTCTCACTCGGGGGCTTAGCTGCAGCCCAGTGCTCGCCTAAGTGATAAAAATCCTACCGAGT
>NC_041389.1:367614356-367708552 GCF_002162155.2 Triticum dicoccoides | reverse complement strand
TCGCCTGAGTGATAAAAATCCTACCGAGCCCAGTGCTCGCCTAAGTGATGAATTTGCCTTTCGCTGAGGGGCTTAGCTGCAGCCCAGTGCTCGCCTAAGTTTAAAAAAATCCTACCGAGTGGAGAGCAAACCTCCCACTCGGGGGCTTAGCTGCGGTCCCGTACTCGCCTAAGTTTGAAAAATCCTACCAAGTGGAGAGCAAACCTCCCACTCGGAGGCTTAGCTGCAGTCCAGTGCTTGCCTAAGTGATGAAAATCCTACCAAGTGGCGAGCAACCCTCCCACTCGGAGGCTTGGCTGCAGCCCAGTGCTCGCCTAAGTTTAAAAAATCCTACCGAGTGGTGAGCAACCCTCCCACTCGGGGGCTTAGCTGCAGTCCCATACTCGCCTAAGTTTGAAAAATCCTACCGAGTGTAGAGCAAACCTCCCACTCGGGGGGCTTAGCCGCAACCCAGTGCTCTCCTAAGTTTGAAAAACCTTACCGGGTGGTTGACAGGAACATCAAGACCACTGCTGAGTGCCTTGCTGATGAGCTGATCAATGCTCCTCAAGGATCACCCAATCGGTTGACAGGAACGTCAAGACCATTGCTGAGTACCTTGTTGATGAGCTGATCAATGCTCCTCAAGGATCACCCAATCGGTTGACAGGAATGTCAAGACCATTGCTGAATGCCCTGCTGATGAGCTGATCAATGCTCCTCAGAGATCACCCAATCGGTTGACAGGAACGTCAAGACCATTGCTGAGTGCCTTGCTGATGAGCTGATCAATGCTACTCAAGGATCATCCGGTCGGCCGACTGGAACGTCGAGACCATTGCTGAGTGCCTTGCTGATGAGCTGATCAATGCTACTCAAGGATCATCCGGTCGACCGACTGGAACATCGAGACCATTGCTGAGTGCCTTGCTGATGAGCTGATCAATGCTACTCAAGGATCATCGGGTTAGTCGACTGGAACGCCAAGATCATTGCTGAGCGCCTCGCTGATGAGCCGATCAAGGTTGCTCGAGGACTGCCCGGTCGGCCGACTGGTCATCCTTCCCCAAAAACTGCATCAAGCAAACAGACGACAATTCAAGGGGAAAACGATTTTGGTTCGAAGCCAGACGAAATTTATGAGGTGACAAATCCAATGTTACTTAACCGTAGAATAAAGTGCTCATGCATCAGGCCCGAAGGAGTTTAAACGGTTACAAATTCACTCGGCATTCCGAGGCAAATAAAAGTGATAGCATAATGTTTTCTTTCTTGTCACTCGGTGGGAGAAGGACTGGCCGGGTCGCAGAAGCTATCAAGGTCGATGCTGTCGGCGATGCGAGTGGCTGCCTCGAGGAAAGTGTCCATGAAGTCCTGGAAAGAGTGCTTCTTCGTGTTTGCCACTTTGAGAGCTGCCAACTTGTCTTCCTTAGCTTCCTTACAGTGCACTCGGACCAGAGATAAAGCAACATCAACACCACAGCGGGCAGAAAATTTCTTCCACTCTTCCACTCGACCTAGAATCTGGTTTAGCCGAGCCATCAAGGACTCGAGGTTTTGAGACAAGTCCTCCCGAGGCCAGAGCTCAGCATCAACTCGAGCCATCGCCGCCTTTAGCCGAGTCAGATAGTCGAATGCACCATCCAAGCGCGATTCCAGTCGAAGCAAGTTCATCGCAACTTCATCTTTCATGGGACAGTTGATGGGGTCAAGACCTGTCTCGACCCGCCCAGTTTCAGCCTCAAAGTCCTGACATAGTTCTACTCCATTTCAAAAGTGACGAATCAACGACGAGATAACAAAGTTCAGTCGGCAACAAAGTGATGAGTCGACTGATCATACCTTCAAGCTTCAGAACAAGTTTGGTGGCGAGTTGCTCCAGATAGGACTCTAGCTTGTCGGTCTTGGTCTTAAGGCCGCCAACTTCAGTGGTCAGATTTTCCTTGTCTTTCTTCAGTTGCTCAACTTCCTGGTTGGCGTCTGAGATGGCAGCCTTTAGCTTCGCGTTCTCCTCCTCCAGTTTGCTGACCGAAGCCAGCTTCTGGTCCGCAAGCTTTGTCTTCTCGCGTGCTTCCTTCTGAGCGGCGGCCAGATCCAGATCCTTCTGCTCCAGGGCCTCCTTCATCCTCTCTAAAGAAACAACACTCTTCAGACGAGACTGAAGTTGACGATTTTCACTCTGCACATCTGCTCGTGTGAAATCACTCGGTTCAAAGAGACTGAAGGAAAAACTAGCACGAAGTATGAAGCCACAAAACAGACAGGATGGTCGAGTGATTACCTCCCATGATGGCCATTTCTTGTTGGGCAGTCTTCAGATTCTTCTTCGCAAGTTTGAGGTCAAGCTCAACGCTGATATGTTTCTTCTTCAACTCAGTGAGCCGAGCTCCAAGATCAAAAGACCTCTGCAACCAGAAAGACAGAACATGTCAGTCAACAGATCGAAGCATCGAGTGAAAGCAAAAAAGTTATTCTAAGACTACTGCCGAATCAAATTTTCAACGGTAGTCTCGGGGACTACACCCAGTGGGTGCACTTAGCGTGCCCCCACTGGATCAGATCAATACTCAGCATGAGTTCAAAAAAAGAGAAAGAGAGTCACATCATTAGACCTCGATCGACTGCTAGCAGCCGACCGTGGTCTCGGGGACTACACCTAGTGGGTGCACTCGACGTGCCCCCACTGATTCGAAAGTGCAGAATTGAAGATTTCCGGAGTTCTAAGCAAAGGAGCACCCAGTGGGTGATCAGATATAAAGCGACGTACAAAAATTTCAGTCGGAATTTCGCTGACCTCAACGTTGGTCTGAAGAGCAGTGCTAGCGCTGTAAGCTATCTGGCTGGCTTCATGCATCACTTTCACTTGCTCCATGATGAGGTTTTCCTGGCGAAGAGCTTCCCTAGCAGCACCCGACGAGTCGTCTGGAGTTTGATATGTAGCAAAGAGGGATGGCTCCAGAGGGGTCGAAGTAGCTGCCGGGTCAGAGGAGTGGAGTTGCACCGGTGCAGCTGGTGTCTGCGCAGTCGACCCCGATGGACGATCAGTCGTCAACGGGTTAGTGAATGTGACGTTGGCCCGGGCCATCGCTTCAGGTGCCGATGTCAACTGCGGGACCTGGACTTCAAGCTTCTTCCTGCTTGAGCTTCCACTCTTCTTCCTCCTCTCCTGTAGAGGCACTTCTTCTTCTTCGTCATTAGGAAGCACAACGATATCTTGTGGAGCTACATAAGGAGAGAAATGTCAAGTTTTCAGTCAATCGACCACCTACTCGACTAAACAGAACTCGGTCGATCAAACTTACCAGCTCGTGAGGTGGCCTCTTCATCTCCTGATGCCTTGTCAACGTCCATGTCAGTGGCAGTAGAGGTGGGGTTGGAAAGACACAAAGGTTGGTCGGTCAGATCAAGAAAAACTTCAGTCGACTTACAGAAACACAAACAAGACGCCCACCCTGAGGCAACGGGGACGCCCATCTTGATGCGTGGCAGTGTCTTCCGGGCCTTGGACGGAGCAACTTTGGGCTGCTTGGCCACCTTCTCTGTCGGCTCCGGAGTCGACGTCCGAGTACGTTTCCGGGTATTGGCACTTAGACCCACACCTTTCCCGCGCCCACCGGCCGGGTCATGCTGCTACTTGGATCGACGTTCAGAGCATGGCGGCGAGTCGACTTCCTCCTCCTCGTCTGACTCCTCGCTCTCCTCCTCCTCGTCGTCTTCCTGAGAATCCCACTCATCACTATCTTCCGCGCTATCCTCCCCTTCCTGGGCCTGCTCCAAAGCCTGCTCGCCATTGGGCATTGATGAGGACATGGCTACCTTGGATAAGACCGAAAATATTGCATACATGCATATTTGTCAGGTGATTTCTAGTGCAAACTATTCAATAATCTATTTATGTTATCCAGAACAAAAAATACTTCACACACTTTTGTGTTTTGTCTAATTGCAGGTGTATGGGACATTTTTACAATCCACATATGAAGATATGGGAAAAGGAGAAGTTTAGGTTCTGTTCAAAAAGTCCTCTCACGTCACTTTTGGGCCAAGAGAAGATAGAGTCCAAGTCTCTCACCTTCTGGATTCAGATTCGGACTGCACAGACATACCTGACTCAAAACGCCAACAATGTTTTCATACGGAATCCGAATTGGGTGATTCTTTTTTTGTTGGAAACTAGATTCCGTGAAACTTCCAACCCAATTGGATTCAACTTCAAATTCGTCCGGAGCATTGAGTTATGGATGAAACAATCTGATGATGCAGCAGAATCCGAGTCAAACTACAAGTCTAAATGTGTTACATTACCTCCACTTGGGCCCATTGGGCTTGTACGACCTAGGGTTAGTTTTAGGCTGCCTTGGAACATTGTCCCACCTCCTTGGCCGCCATCCCTTGCTCCTATATAAGTAGATCCATCTAGTAGCTTTTCCCTTGGGATTTGTTTAGTTAAAAGTTAGTCATTGCAACTTCGTTTGTGTCCAATGACCAGACCAAGACCGCTTACGGATCCCCACCATTATCAATACTTCATATATATTCGCAATATTCAGATTGCTTTATCATATTCTTGCTTGTTCTTCGATTGCTTGCAGGAATAGACCTTCGTGGTCAGGTTGATTGTTCTCCGGCGTGGTCAATAACCACTCGGAGTTGGTTTAGCGATTGCTAAGGCGCAACGTCGTGCACGTTTGTAGTCGTATCGTCAAAGTCGACTCCACCAAATCGATAGTTATCATCTCATCAAAAGATTGGGACACCCCGCCCTATCAAGTGGTATCAGTTTTCAGGTTGCTCGATGAGAATTTCCAGTTTTCCCTAGATTAGATTTATTTTCTTACCTATTGTCCAAGAAAAAGCCACAGTAAAAAGTTAGATCTATTCATCCTTTGTCCAAGCCAGTCTGAGCCTTTGCAATTTTCTTTTCATTGTTTGCATTATTGAATTATCGGTTGCATCGTCGTGTCGAGTTGCTGGTCTTAGTGTCTAGTTCGTTTAGAGTTTCGAGTTCTGCTCATATTAGTCACGCCGCCTTTGCATCGTTATCCCTTCCACTGTCCACCACCCATCCATCAAATTCCACCACATGCTACCCATTGTTCATTGTCATAATCATAGTTGAGATCGTTCACATCTTCACTTGATCAATCTGCATCTTATCTAGTTGTTTTGGAAAGAGTGAGAGAAAAAAGACGGAGAAAAAAAAGAGAAAAAAAGTAAAAAAAAAAGTCAGAAAAAAGAGAGAAAGAAATAGAAGAAAGAAATGTGAGGAAAAAAAAGAGAAGAAAAAAAACAAAATTCGGATCTATCTAGACTCAATCTCGTAGTTGAATTCGGATTGGAATCTGTTTTGCGCACTATTCAGTGAAACAGGCATAACTTCCTCATACGAAGTCCGTTTTGGCTCCGCGAGTACTTAGATGAAAGCTAGCGACAAGCCACATCTAAATAGTTGCAGAAGTTAGTTCAATATTTGGCACCTCAAAATCAGCTTTTAAATAGGTCTTTTTCCCCTCTGAAATTCGCGAACACAGCTTATTCCAGTTTTTCAAGCCAATTTTAGAATTTTTTGAGTCCTCATATCAACTTGGAATTGAGCGATTCTTTTTGCATTGGAAAGCTTGAGTTAGTAGCATTCTTTGAAAAAAAGTATCAGAAAATTGGCTCAAACTTTTCAAGAGGAAAGTTGGAGAGAGAGTTGTTGTATATCCTGCTTGGCAGTTGTTTTTCATCATTATCTTTACTGCTGTTGTGATCTTCACTTATATCATCGATGCTAGTTGTGCTACGCCGTGACCTCATTAGTGTTCTAGGCTCGCGTCTCTAGTTCGGTCTAGCCTAGGACCAACACAGTATCGTCGTTGAGCGTTTATTCAACATTGCATCTTTGAATTGATTATTGCTAATATTTTGCTACCATATATAGCCAACCCAGCTCCACATATTTTTACACCATGTATATGTACGTTCCCCTGGCAATCGCTTTACACAATCTTCAGAGTTACTTGACACCGCTGGTTGCCTGTCACCACCTGCCACATGGTAAGAACTTCTAAGATATTGATATTTGCTTTACTGTGAGCACTTTACAACCACATCCTAGTAGTTCATAGGAACATTATTATCGAATTTTGTTTATTGTTTCTACTAATCATGACAGGTTCCGGAGATAGAAGTTCTTGGATGACGGACACATCTTCACCATCACGAGAGTTGGGACAACACACACAAGCACATGGTCAGGTTCTCTCTTTACCGTTATTTGAGGGTAGATTTAATCCTGCTATATCTAGCTTGGGAGCTTTAAGTAGAAAAAGATTTTTGTCACAATGACTTTTCTGAACTTGAGAGAGTACGAGTTGTCACTAGAGCATTTACTGGTTTTGCTTCTGTTTGGTGGAGTGTGCATTGTAAGAAAAATATTGATAACCAACCCACAACTTGGAAAGATTTGAAAGATGTAATGAGACAACAATTTTTCCCTCCTTACTATCATCGTGAATTGCTTCGCAAATTTGAACAATTTAAACAAGGCAACAACACTGTTCATGCTTACTACCAAGAGTTCAAATCTTATATGCATCATTGTGACATAGAAGAATCTGAGGATGATACAATGAATATATTTTTTGGTGGTTTGAACCATGATATTCAAGCAAGATTTCAGTATATTCCTCGTTGCATTACTGGTATGTATGTTCGTGCTTGTACCTTTGAGAGACAGTTACAGGAGGATGCATTGGGTGACTACAACAACTACTATTCCAGTTCATGCTCACCACCGTCGGTTCGTTCCTCCACCATTGCACCTACTAGAGCAGCCCCACCTCGGATTGTGAGCACGACATCATCTCAAGAGTATGGTGCATTGTATACATCCGTACCTACATCAGCTACGTCTTTGCAACAAGGTAACATTAAAGGTATTGATGATATAACTTCACATGAGAATGATGCATCCCTAGTTAACTTGAATGCATCATGTGTTGAGTTACCTCGTGATTTGAGCACAACACCTATTTTAGAGAATCTTGATACTGTCATGAATGCACCATGTGATCAAACAACTGAAATACCAACAATTTTGAGTGCGCCCATTGAATTAACTGTTGATGTCAAAGAACCATGTGAATCAGGAAATAAATCAGATCTGGATCAAATACATTTTAAAATAATTGTGCCAATGTTTAATCATTTTGATATGACCACTAATCTTGGTGATCATTCCGTGTCAAATGATTTATTGCATGTTTTCTTATTTAAGCATGTTGTAACATGTAAATTTGATGCACGTAAGGTTTATTCACCAATGTTGGGATGGTTTAATGATGAATATTGTCAATCTTTTGATATGAATAAGAGCTTCACTTATATGTGCAAAATGAGTTGCAATATTTTCATGCATTCTACTTATGATAATATTTTGGCTTTATATTTTATAATCTATGAAGGTTCCTCATATATACATGTGTCATATGTGCAAAAATCAAGGGAAGTAAAAATGGATGACATATACATATACAACATGTACACCTTGTCTGTTTTGTTAGCCACATTTCAGATTAAGCAACGCCGAGGACGGCTTTGTTTTCAAGAAGGGGAGGATGATGAGGACATGGCTACTTTGGATAAGACCAAAAATATTGCATACATTCATATTTGTCAGGTGATTTCTAGTGCAAACTATTCAATAATCTATTTATGTTATCCAGAACAAAAATACTTCACACACTTTTGTGTTTTGTATAATTGCAGGTGTATGGGACATTTGTACAATCCACATATGAAGATAAGGGAAAAGGAGAAGTTTAGGTTTTGTTCAAAAAGTCCTCTCACGTCACTATTGGGCCAAGAGAAGATAGAGTCCAAGTCTCTCACGTTCTGGATTCAGATTCAGACTACACAGACATACCTGACTCAAAACGCCAACAACTTTTTCATACGGAATCCGAATTGGGTGATTCTTTTTTGTTGGAAACTAGATTCCGTGCAATTTCCAACCCAATTGGATTCAACTTCAAATTCGTCCTGAGCGTTGAGTTACGGACGAAACAATCTGATGCTGCAGCAGAATCCGAGTCAAACTACAAGTCTAAAGGTGTTACATCACCTCCACTTGGGCCCATTGGCCTTGTACGACCTAGGGTTAGTTTTAGGCTGGCTTGGGACGTCCTCCCACCTCCTTGGCCGCCATCCCTTGCTCCTATATAAGTAGATCCATCTAGTAGCTTTTCCCTTGGGATTTGTTTAGTTAAAAGTTAGCCATTGCAACTTCGTTTGTGTCCAACGACCAGACCAAGACCGCTTACGGATCCCCACCATTATCAATAGTTCATATATATTCGCAATATTCAGATTGCTTTATCATATTCTTGCTTGTTCTTCGATTGCTTGCAGGAATAGACCTTCGTGGTCAGGTTGATTGTGCTCCGGCATGGTCAATAACCTCTCGGAGTTGGTTTAGCGATTGCTAAGGCACAACGTTGTGCATGTTTGTAGTCGGATCGTCAAAGTCGACTCCACCAAATCGATAGTTATCATCTCATCAAAAGATTGGGACACCCCGCCTCTATCAGGCATCGAATGCATCTCAGTGAACACCTGCAGAACAAGTTGGTCGAATGAGAGTTGGTCAAATCGCAAGTTCAGTCGGAGCATTAATGAGAAAGAGTCAGAGCAAAAAGCGTACCTTGTCGGGCGGGTTGTTGCTGCTATAGGGAATGACTCGCCTAGATCCTCTGGGATTGTCGTGATTGCCTGTGATACTCCTCAGCCATGAAGCTACTGTGGCAGACGGTACTTCTTCTGGATGAACCCGAGCGGTGTCGTCCGGTCCGAAGTACAGCCACATCGGGTGATCGCGGGCCTGGAGAGGCTGGATGCATCGACTGAGGAACATCTCCAACAGATCCAGACCCGTGACACCATCATTGATAAGATGAACCACCCTATCTACCAACATCCTCGTCTCCATGGTCTTGCCAGTCGTAACTTTCAGCGGGGCGGGAGTCTGGACTCGGTCAAACGAGAAGTGGGGGAGGCCGGTCGACTGACCTGGAGCCGCGACATCCTGGCAATAGAACCAAGTCGATCGCCAGCCTCTAACGGAATCAGGAAGAGTCATAGCAGGAAAAGCACTCCCTTTCCTCTTTTGGATACCTAAACCCCCACACATCTGGATGACATGGGTTTTTGAGTCACTCGACTTCGCCTTTTTCACCGATTGAGAACGAATGGTGAAAATGTGCTTGAAGAGGCCCCAATGCGGTCGACACCCCAAGAAGTTCTCGCACATCGACACGAAGGCAGCTAAATACGTGATGGTGTTGGGAGAGAAGTGGTGGAGTTGAGCACCAAAAAAGTTCAGAAATCTCCGGAAGAAAGGGTGCGGGGGAAGCGAAAAGCCGCGGTCGACGTGAGTGGTGAGCAGAACACACTCACCCGGCTGAGGCTGAGGGCTCATCTCCCCCTCCGGCAGCCTTGCCGCTCCCTTGGTGATTAACCCCGATTCCGCCAGCTTGTCCAGGTCCGCCTGCTGAATCAAAGATCGGATCCAATCTCCCTGGATCCAGCCCGGCAGTAGCCTCGCGCGCGACGATGACCCGCGTTGCTGCTTCCTGCCCTTCGCCACCTCCTTCGTCTTCTTCACGCGCTCTAGCGCCGCTGTCTTGTCCTTCACCATGGCAACGAGGCAGCAGCGTCGGAGCGGGAGAGTAAGGTGCGGCGGAGGAATGGAGAAAGAAGAAGGAAGAAAAGATGTGCACAGTACAGACGCCTCGATCCTGCCACCTTATAAGAGATTGTTTCCGAGTGACTGACGCGTGGGACCAGGCGATCCCGTCAAATCCCGCAACAGTCGCGCGCAGCGTACTTGGCGAAAAAGGCGGCGCGAGAATCGAGGAATCACTGTTTATCCGCTCCGCCCGATTCGGCACTCCCTGTTTGGCGCGCTTCCCCGAAAATTCATATCCCGCGGAATCCGGATACACTGTAGGCAATCGCGCCCAAGATCCTGCGCTCCAGCGCGACACTCGGCACATAAGATCGACAATACACTCGACTGTCCACTAAATGGATCAAGGCGACTGAGTCGACACCAAACATTGACGCGGGCGCTCAGATTTGCAGAAAACACTCGCGAGGTTCCGAGGCTCAAGACAAGTCCCATTTCAGCTTATTTTGCACTCGCACCTTAATCCATTCGGTGGCTACTGATGAGGATACAGACCTGGGGTAGGGACATAGGCCTGACCTATACGTCCTACCCAAGGTCACTACCCTAGAAGATAAGAAGACCAAGAATCCACTCGACGGTATAATCACTCGACCGTCATTCCCTACTTTCACTCGACCATGTGGGGAATGACTCGACTGTATCGAAGACCAGGAGTCGAAAGAGCGCACAATGGCCGGGCATTCACTCCTTAGTCTTCATGAGCATTAAGAGTATTTAAGACTGCCGTTACCAGTAACGCCCTTACTTTATGTACATTAAGCCCTTCGTAATGGAGGTTGGCTGGGTTCCTGGCGCACTCTATATAAGCCACTCCCCTCCTCTGGGACAAGGGTTCGCACCCCCTGTAACACTACACACATAAACCAATCGACCGCCTCCGGGCACCGAGACGTAGGGATATTACTTCCTCCGAGAAGGGCCTGAACTCGTAAACCTCGTGTGTACATCTTCGCCATAGCTAAGATCTTGCCTCTCCATACCTACCCCCCTTTCTACTGTCAGACTTAGAACCACGACACCCCCCACTAATCCCTGGAGGATCTTGTTACTCTTGGGTGTTTGAGCACCCTATACGGTTGAGGTCACCTCGGAGCCATAGTCCATTGTGGTGTAGCTTCGTGGTGTCGTTGGGAGCCTCCAATTAAGTTGTGGAGATTGCCCCAACCTTGTTTGTAAAGGTTCGGTCGCCGCCTTCAAGGGCACCAATAGTGGAATCGTGACATCTCGCATTTTGTCAGGGCGTGAGGAGAATACGGTGGCCCTAGTGGCTTCTTGGGGAGCATTGTGCCTCCACACCGCTCTAACAGAGACGTACTTCCCTTCAAAAGGAAGGAACTTCGGTAACACATCCTCGTCTTCACCGGCTCCACTCTTGGTTACCTCGTGCCTTTACTTTTGCAAGCTTACTTGTGTTATATTCTTTGCTTGCTTGTGTGCTTATTGTTGTTGCATCATATAGGTTGTTCACCTAGTTGCATATCTAGACAACCTACTTTGATGCAAAGTTTAATTTGATAAAGAAAAGCTAAAAATTGTTAGTTGCCTATTCACCCCCCCTCTAGTCAACTATATCGATCCTTTCAGCCTCACCGAGTTGATGCAATCGGCGCTATCGAGGTGAAGTTTGCCCTAAGCCCTAGCACATTGGTCCCACCAAGTTGTTCTAGTCGGTCCCATCAAGATTCCTAATGTTCATATTTTTGTACTGATCGGTGCCACCGAGTTTCACAATTGGTACCACCTAGATGGACCAAAAGTGTGTAACGGTTGGATTTTGTGTGGAGGCCATATATACCCCTCCACCCCTCTTCATTTGTAAGAGAGCCATCATAACTTGCCTATATTTTGACCATCCATTTTCTGAGAGATAACCACCTACTCATGTGTTGACATCAAGAGATTCTGTTCCAACCATTTGAACCTTGATTTCTAGCGTTCCCCAAGTTCCTTTCCACTCAAATCCTTCTTCCACCATAGTGAAATCTGTGAGAGAGAGTTGAGTGTTGGGAAGACTATCATTTGAAGCACAGGAGCAAGGAGTTCATCATCAACACACCGTCTATTACCTTCTGGAGAGTGGTGTCTCCTAGATTGGTTAGGTGTCGCTTGAGAGCCTCCGACATGATGTGGAGTTCAACCAAGAAGTTTGTAAGGGCAAGGATATCGCCTACTTCGTGAAGATCTACCCTAGTGACACTACTGGAATTAGCTTATTTGCCGCCTGCCAATCCTTTGCCATCTGCTGGCTGACGGCAAAGAAGGTCTTTGCCGTTCGCTTACAGAAAACAGACAACAAAGAATTGGCTGATGGCAAAGAAGGTCCTTGCCATCAGCCAATTCTTTGCCGACGGGGTCATATATTTGTGAATTATGAGTTAGGTCGTATATTTTTCGATTTTGTTATGCAAAACATCATATATATATATATATATTTGTGTTAATCAGGTGTATTTAAATGTGCAGTTGTTTCGTTGCTGCGAGGGTGTGGTGTTTGATCACCTCCCTGTGCATTCGACGAGCTCCGCCCCTGCGTTCGTTGGTGAGCACAAATGACATCTCCTCCTCCCCCATTCATTTTCTCTATTTCGGTCTTCGTGCTGATGAAACTTGCTAGCTATAGGTGTCAATCATCAATATGCATAACCACTATGTGTCTCCCATTTGAAAGGGTTACATCTATAAATATGCATGCATTTGCATATTTATAATCGTGATTCTTTCGAATTGTCCAACGTTATCCATGGACAGCCCGACTATGTGTAGATTGGGTTCGTTTTCCCATATGCTCTGCTCCGGATCCGATGCAGAATTTCGTCAGTGCCTCCCTGTTGTTCTCTGGTTACACATCCTCTCTGCTTATTGCAGAGACGTGTATCAGGAGAACAACGGGGAGGTGTTGTCGAAATTTTACGTCGGATCCGGAGCAGAGCATGGGAAAACGAACCCAATCTACACATACTCGGGTGGGATTAGGACCTATCTTTACCTATTAGTGTGTAGGTTGCATGGATGTAATAAAACTGACAAACTCCATTAACTGATGGATATGGTTTGCTTAATTATGTATATATTTCTTGTGTGTCCATCATAACCCACAAGTATAGGGGATCAATTGTAGCCTCTTTCGATAAGTAAGAGAGTCGAGACGAGGAGCTAAAGATAGAACAAATATTCCCTCAAGTTCTATCGACCACCGATACAACTCTACGCACGCTTAACGTTCGCTTTACCTAGAACAAGTATGAAACTAGAAGCACTTTGTAGGTATCTTTGGATAGGTTTGCAAGATCATAAAGAGTGCGTAAATAAAAAGTAGGGGTTGTTTAGATAAAGAAGCAATAAAGTTAGTTTTAGTAGAGAGCTTTTTGTCACGAGAAAGTTATTTGTCCCTAGGCAATCGATAACTAGACCGGTAATCACTATTGCAATTTTATTTGAGGGAGAGGCATAAGCTAACATACTTTCTCTTCTTGGAAAATACGCACTTATGACTGAACTCTAGCAAGCATTGCAATTTTATTGTTTGCATCCGCAACTACTAAGTATCAAGCCCTCTTTATTCCCATACGCCATGACCCACCTATCCGTGTTGTGTTTCAGTCACTCAGCAATGCAAACAATAAGCAAACCATGAACATATTGCAAACCCTACAACAGGGACCCCTCATGCTTGCGCGACACGGAGAGCACCATAGTACAACACCAAAAATAAAATATGCAACTCAAACCAATCATGATCATCAATTAACCCATAGGACAAAACAGATCTACTCAAACATCGTAGGATAGCCATACATCATTGGGAAATAATATATAGCGTTGAGCACCATGTTTAAGTAGAGATTACAGCGGGTAAAAGAGGGGTTACACCGCTACATAGAGGGGGGAAGAGTTGGTGATGAGGGTGGCGCAGTTGTTGGTGTAGATTGCGGTGATGATGATGGCCCCGACGGCATTCCGGCGCCACCAGAAGCGAGGGGGAGAGAGCCTCCCTCCTTCTTCTTATTCCTTGGACTTTTCCCTAGGTGGGAGAAGGGTTCTCCCTCTGGTCCTTGGTCTCTCATGATCTCAACATTAGTCAGAAAGAACTCACATACTTATTGCAAAAATTTATTAGCCATTGAAAGGAAGTAATACATGCATGCCCCTAGGGGAAGGGTTGGTAGGAGTTAACCATCGCGCGATCCTGACCTCCACACAAAGGATGACAATCAAAAAAATAAACCATGCCCCGACTTCATCACATAACGGTTCACCATACGTGCATGCTTCGGGAATCACAAACCTCAACACAAGTATTTCTACTAATACACAATTACTCACTAGCGTGACTCTAATATCACCACCTTTATATCGCAAAACTATTGCAAGGAATCAAACATATCTTATTCAGTGATGTATAAATTTTATGTAGGATTTTATGACTAACCATGTGAATGACCAATTCCTGTCAACTCTCTAAATAGATATAAGTGAAGCCAGAGAGTTTAATTCTTTCTACAAAAGATATGCCCATTCTCTAACAAATATAAGTGAAGCAAATGAGCATTCTACAAATGGTGGTTTTCTATGTGAAGAGAAACAGTCAATCCAAACTTCAAATGATATAAGTGAAGCACATGGAGCATTCTATAAAGGCATACTCAAAAGATATAAGTGAAGTGCAATGAGAATTTTATAAATCAACCAAGGACTATCTCATACCAGCATGGTGCATAAAATAAAAGTGAAGACTAAATGCAAAAGATGCTCCAAGATTTGCACATATCGCATGAACGAAACGAATCCGAAAACATACCGATACTTGTTGAAGAAAGATGGGATGCCTTCCGGGGCATCCCCAAGCTTAGACGCTTGAGTCTCCTTGAATATTTACTTGGGGTGCCTTGGCATCCCCAAGCTTGAGCTCTTGCCTCTCCTCCTTTTCCTCATATTGAGACCTCCTCGATCTTCGAACACTTCATCCACACAAAACTCAACAAAAAACTCGGTAAAATCCGTTAGTATAATAAAGAAAATCACTACTATAAGTACTATTGCAAACCAATTCATATTTTGTTTTTTCATTTTAGCTACTGTAATATAACTTTTCCATGGCTTAATCCACTGATAGAAATTGATAGTTTCATCAAAACAAGCAAACTATGCATCAAAAACAGAATCTGTCTTAAACAGGAAAGTCTGTAGTAATATGAACATTCACCATATTTATAGTACCCCACAAATTCTGCCAAAATTAGGAAAAATAAACAATTTGTATAGAAAGACAGTGCAAAAAAATTTCAGAACCGTTTGACGTTCCAGTAAAAAATGTAAAATCACGCACTACAGCCAAAGTTTCTGTCTTGCACCGTACAAACCAACAAGCAATATAAACATCCTAAAGGCAAACCTTGGCACATTATTTTTATTTTTAAACTTTATAAAAGCACACAACATAAATAAATGACTCTCTAAAACTTCTGGGTTGTCTCCCTGGCAGCGCTATCTTTAAAGCCATGAAGCTAGGCATATGGTGCTCAAGTAATGAATCCACCCGGATCGCAAGGTATATCAAAGCCAATTTTAATTAACAATGACTTGTAATTTAGTAGTGAGCACAAAGTAACATATATTAAGCAACAACGAAGTCTAACTCTCTTCTTATGCATCGGCATGTCATAAAAGAACAATTCATGTACACATAGTAAAGGCCAATGCATAGTATAAGCAGTTTCTTGCAATTTTATCATATTGGAAACATAGAGAGGTGGAGATATAGTTCCTATCTCATAATAATTGCAAGTAGGAGCAGCAAGCACATGCATATTATATCTATCAAAATCATCATGTGTAGTAGTAAAAGGCAACCCATCAATATAATCCTTAATAAGCACAAACTTCTCCGATATAGTGTAGTAGGGAGAATTCAAAAAGATAATAGGACTATCATGCGTGGGTGCAATAGCAATAATTTCATGTTTAACATAAGGAACTATAACAAGTTCATCTCCATAAGCATAATTCATATTGGCATCATGGACACAAGCATAGCAAGCATCATCAAAAAGGGGTATTTCAAGAGAATCAACGGGATCATAACAATCATCATAGCAATCATCCTTCAGTAAGCACGAAGGGAAATTAAACAATGTATGAGTTGAAGAGTTACTCTCATTAGAAGGTGGGCACGGGTAGCTAATCCGCTCTTCCTTCTTTTGTTCTTCGCTTTCCTCATCATATTTTTCATCCAATGAGCTCGTAGTTTCATCAATTCCTTCTTCCATAGTCTCCTGAAAAATATTAGTCTCTTCTTGGACAGTGGAGTCCTCAATATATGGTTTAACATAGGCATTAGAAGCATAATTATCATAACAATATTTAAGTATGGCAAAATTTTCAGATTTGTAAAGAGTAGCATCATACTTTTCAATCAAAGAAGCAATGTCATAAGCACCCTTAAAAGCAACAAATTCTTCAATTTGTTGAACATCATAGTAATTATAAAAACCCTTAGAATACGGAGATACGATTCCATTATCACTGAACTCACATTGGTAGGGAAGGTGTTTCTTAGGGTTTTCAGAACAACAAGTAAAATCATATATTTCACATAAATTCCAAGCATAGCATTGCAAACGATGAATTTGATCTAGTAAAAGTTTCCCTTTTTGAGATAAGCGGTGTCGCACATAACAAGCATGCTCATCTAAAGATTTGCCCCCAACTAAGCTAGTTGGGGTTTCATCACGAGCACAAAGGGATCGAAGATGATCCAAGTAAAAAGCTTCAGGAGTGTGATAGATTTTGAGTGGTTCTTCAACCATTGGTTTAGTAGGTACAACTATTTTTTGGTATTTTGCGTTTCCTATCCATAACTAAAGACAAAAACAAGAGCAAAAAATAAAATTACTTAGTGATAAAGCAAACACGCACACACGAGAATATTCACCCCACGCTATGAGTCCCCGACAACGACGCCAGAAAAAGGTCTTGATAACCCACAAGTATAGGGGATCAATTGCAGCCTCTTTCGATAAGTAAGAGTGTCAAACCCAACGAGGAGATAAAGGTAGAACAAATATTCCCTCAAGTTCTATCGACCACTGATACAACTCTACGCACGCTTAACGTTCGCTTTACCTAGAACAAGTATGAAACTAGAAGTACTTTGTAGGTATCTTTGGATAGGTTTGCAAGATAATAAAGAGTGCGTAAATAAAAAGTAGGGCCTGTTTAGATAAAGAAGCAATAAAGTTAGTTTTAGTAGAGAGCTTTTTGTCCCGAGAAAGTTATTTGTCCCTAGGCAATCGATAACTAGCCGGTAATCACTATTGCAATTTTATTTGAGGGAGAGGCATAAGCTAACATACTTTCTCTTCTTGGATCATATGCACTTATGATTGGAACTCTAGCTACTAAAGATCATTAAGGTAAAACCCAACCATAGCATTAAAGTATCAAGTCCTCTTTATTCCCATATGCCATGACCTACTTATCCGTGTTTGTGTTTCAGTCACTCACGCAACACAGCCAATAAGCAAACCATGAACATATTGCAAACACTACAGCGGGGATCCCTCACGCTTGCGCGACATGGAGAGCACCATAGGACAACACCAAAAAATAAAACATGCAACTCAAACCAATCATGATCATCAATTAACCCATAGGACAAAACAGATCTACTCAAACATCATAGGATAGCCATACATCATTGGAAAATAATATATAGCGTTGAGCACCATGTTTAAGTAGAGATTACAGCGGGTAAAAGAGGGGTTACACCGCTGCATAGAGGGGGGAAGAGTTGGTGATGAGGGCGGTGAAGTTGTTTGTGTAGATTGCGGTGATGATGATGGCCCCGGTGGCGTTCCGGCGCCACCGGAAGCGAGGGGAGAGAGCCCCCCTCCTTATTCTTCTTCCTTGGCCTTCTCACTAGGTGGGAGAAGGGTTCTCCCTCTGGTACTTGGTCTCCATGGCATGGGAGGGGCGAGAGCCCCTCCGAGATTGGATTTGTCTCTCTGTCTCTCTCTGTTTCTACGTTGCCAGATTCGGCCCTTTCACCGTTTCTTATATTCCTGGAGATCCGTAACTCCGATTGGATTGAAACTTTGAACAAGATTTTTTTCTGGATATTAGCTTTCTTGCTGCGAAAGAAGGGTAATAACCACCTTATGGGGTGTCCACGAGGGTCAGGGGCGCGCCCACCCCCCTGGGGCGCGCCCCCTATCTCGTGGGCCCCTCGAGCATCGTCTCTTGTTGATTCCACTTCTCAAAATCCAGATATATTCCAAAAAAATTCTCTGTCCGTTTTTATCCCGTTTGGACTCCGTTTGATATGGATTTTCTGCGAAACAAAAAACATGCAACAAACAGGAACTGGCACTGGGCACTGGATCAATATGTTAGTCCCAAAAATAGTATAAAAAGTTGCCAAAAGTATATGAAAGCTGTATAATATTGGCATGGAACAATCAGAAATTATAGATACAACGGAGACGTATTAGTCCAGTAGGTAGTCAATATGAGTGATCGAGCGTGGATGTACACCAGTTACACTAGTCAGAAAGTTTGGACCGAGGAATGGTTAACAAAAACCAAGGGGTTTGTTAGAGCCGCATTTGCAAGTGGCCAGAAATTAAGCTGGTGCCCCTGTGTCCGGTGCGACAACTATAATCAGAGGGACAAGCTTGAAATGAGTTAACACCTGCAGAAGTTTGGTTTTACGCCTGGTTACACGGTCTGGACATTACATGGGGAGTATGCCCAACGTGCCAGAGCCGAGGTGGTTCGTCGTCACACCGACAAGCATGGTACTGGGATGGAAGACATGGTGTAAGACTTTGATGATGCTCGGGACTCGAACGAGGAGATGGAGGAATCTGCAAAGGCCTTCACTGAAATGTTGGAGTCCTCAAAACGTCCTCTCCACGAGCACACTAAGCTTTGTCAGCTGGATGCCATCTCACAAATAATGGCTTTGAAGGCCCAATTCAACTTGGGCAGAGAATGCAAAGGCGCGATGATGACAGTATTCGGACGATTTCTACCCAAAGGCCATGTGCTACCTGCAAACCTGTACCAGCCAGACAAAATCCTTCGTGCTCTTAAGATGCTCTACGAGAAGATACATGCCTGTGAGAAAGGATGTGTCTTATTTAGGCGTCAGTATGAGGACTTGAACTATTCTCCCATTTGCAAGTCTTCCAAGTATGTTGTGGTAGACAACGGTATGGGTGAGAAGACGTCGTTAACCCCTAATGGCTCTCGCCCCACTCCACTGCCATCCAAGATCTTTGTCGTCTGCTTGGCTACAACGGTGGATGCCACAACCCTTTGCCGTCCACTTCTATGAAGCAGACAGCAAAGAAGGCCTTTGCTGGCACTCGTTCAGATGGACATTTTGCCATCCGCCATCCATGCCTTTGTCGTCCGCCGTGGGAGACGGCAAAGAAGCTGATTCCAGTAGTGTGAGGCAAGTCAATCATGGGCGATGGCCATGGTGGGATAGACAAGGTTGCTTCTTCATAGACCCTTCGTGGGTCAAGCCCTCCGTGGACTCGTGCAACTGTTACCCTTTGTGGGTTGAAGTCTCCATCAACATGGATATATGATAGCACCACCTAGTGGAACTACGCCAAAAATTCTCTGCATCTCCTTTTGCGTTTGCACACTCCAATCCCATCCCTTTACATTCTTGCAAATTGCATGCTTTACTCTTTCTGCTGCTCATACTCTTGTCATGCTTGCTTGAATGTATTATGTGCCCATTAACTTGTGTTAAACTCTACCTTAACTTGAAGAAACTAAAAACTGCCACTTTACTTATTAAGGGTCTAATCACCCCCCTCTAGACCCCTCTTCTCGATCCTTTCAATTGGTATCAGAGCTTTGATCTCCATTGCTTTGGTTTAATATCCATTGGAGGAAGATGGGCGAGTCTACGTTCGGGAGTCTTAGACGTAGAGTGCCTATTCTTGATTGGGAGTTTTATGGTTCATGGAAAAATGAGATGCTTGAGATTTCCAATGAATATAATTTGAACAAGAATATTCTTAGCCCTTCTACGCCTCCCATTGATCCTTTGCATCCTACCCCCAATGAGTATCTTGACATGGTTTATAATCTTAGGACTATTGATCTATAATTAGATGATTGCCTAGAAATGTGCTTGTTTGCTTGCCTACCTTTGAATGCGCATACTCTATATGGAAATATCTTGAGGAATGCTTTCCAAATTATTATTTGAAAAATCTGAATGAAATTCTTCAAAAGACCATTGCCTTTCATAGAATGAAACCTAGTGATCCCAACCTTGATGAATGCTTATTTGAGCTTCATGATCTTATGCGTGCCAAGGGTGATGTTGGAATTATTAGTAGCATCATCATGGAGACAATTAGATTCATAAACTTGAACATTGTCATGGTCATAAACCTAATGAGTCACTTGATCTAGGTGATGATCACACGCATGACAATGCTAATACATTGAGCATGGTTATTACAATGAAGACGAAGAAAGTGATTGATTATGAGAAGACTATGAGAAATATTAGTCTCATGGCTAATCTTCGTGATGATATGGCTGGAGGAAAATAATGGATTCTTTATAGTGGATGTACCGATTACATGACCGGAGATAAAGACATGTTCCATGAGCTCGCTAAAAATGATGGTCCACACAAGTATGTGAATTTTGGAGACAACTCCAAGGGTAAGGTACTTGGCTTTGGTAAGTTGACCATATCCAATGATAGCTCCATTCAAAATGTTATGCTCTTTGAATCTCTTGGTTACAATCTTCTTTCCGTATCTAGACTAGCCGACTTTGGTTTCAATGTTCTATTTACCGAAGTAGATTGCCAAGTGTTTCATAGAGATAATCATAATATGGTCTTTACCAACATTCGTAGAGGTGATCTATACATTGTTGATTTCACTCAGAGAGCCAAACCTCTTACTTGTTTAATTGCTAAATCTTCTAAAGTATGGTTATCGCATAGGAGATTAGGTCATGTTGGCATGCAAAATCTTGATAAGCTTATTAAAGGTGATATATCCTTGGTGTTAAAGATGTTATTTTCTTCAAGGATATACTTTGTAGTGCTTGTCAAGCAGGAAAACAAGTTGGAGGAAGTCATCCCGTGAAGAACATTATGACCACGAGAAGACCACTTGAGCTACTTCACATGGATCTTTTCGGTCCAAATGCTTATAAGAGCCTTGGTGGTAACTCCTTCGGTTTGGTTATTGTTGATGATTTTTCCAGATTTATGTGGGTGTTCTTTCTCGATGACAAACATAGGTTCAAAAGATCTTCAAAAACTTCGCCAATAAGGCTCAAAATCAATTTGAAGTGAAGATCAAGAAGGTTCAAAGTGACAATGGAACAGAGTTCCAGAACGCCAATGAGGATACCTTTCTTGACAAAGAAGGGATTTCACATGAGTTCTCGGCTACGTACACACCTCAAAAAATGGAGTTGTTGAGAGGAAGAACCGGACGCTTATTGAGATGGCGAGAACGATGCTTGACGAATACAAAATACCAAGACACTTTTGGGTGGAAGCGGTAGAGATAGCTTGTGATGCTACAAATTGACTATATCTTCACAAGCTTCTCAGTAAAACAGCATATGACCTACTCACCGATAACAAACCCCAAGTTGGATACTTTCGAGTATTTGGCGCAAAGTGCTACATTCTTGATAAGCATCGTCATTCAAAATTTTCTCCTAAATCTCATGAAGGTTTTCTACTCGGTTACGGCTCAAACTCTCACACTTACCGTGTCTACAAAAATTTCACCCGAAAGGTTGAAGAGACGGTAGATGTGAAGTTTGATGAATCTAATGGCTCACAGGTAGAGCAATTGCCAATTTATGTAGGAGATAACACTACTAGGGAAAACCCTAGCAGTAGCGCGTGTTTAAAGACTATCAGTAGCCCGGGGTACCCCGCTACTAGATAAGGCGCTACAGCTAAAGATTAGTAGTAGCATGGGTTGGACCACGCTACTGCTATATCGACTTAGTAGCAGCACTTCCTAAAATGAGCGCTACTAGTAATTAGTAGTAGCGCTTCTCCTAGCACGTGCTACTACTAATATTCCGTATTTCTTTTTTATTTCATGTTGTATTCATGCATCTTTATACAAGTTTTCATACCGCAGCAATTTAGAGAATGATTTTACATCATTTTAAATCATAATGAGTTATTACATTAGTGGGAGAACGAACCGTGGACTAGTTTCAAGTGGATGGACATCCACTTGAAACTAATCCATGGTTCTTTCACCCAATGATATAATAAATATCATCATCGTCATCATCATATCATTAACAACTTATCATCATAATACATCATTGTCATATAACACCTCCTCATGATCATCGTTTTCATCAATGAGACATCACATACAAGTTGGTCACTAGACATAATCACAACTACTCATCATCATCAACTCTCATAAACATATTGTACCTCATAGGACCTACTGCATTCTCTTAGGACCTACCATATTATCTTAGGTAAAATAACATAGCCCTCACTCTCCATTATGGAGAATGGAGATTATCCTATCTCCAATTCTTGCCTTTCGCAGAATGTTGCTTCCGAGAACCTCCTTACGAATGTCCATACATTTCTTCCATTCTTTGATTATCATGTGTTCGCCATTTTTAGAAATCCAGTAATTCATAGGACGACCTGGCTGTATGTTCAGAACATCAAGGTGACCATTCTGATACATCAAATGAGGCACACAACCCATTGGGATTTTCTGTTGAAAAACATAGTAATAACTTCGTAGTTAGCAATGTAGTTCAGTTTTAGAAGTATGCAAAAGATGCATGGATGTCGTAATAGTAAAAAATCTTACCAGGAAATCTCCATGGAAGTTCTTGTTGTTCAACACGTGCACTAGAGGCATGTATTCACCATAATTTGGAGGAGTTCGATAAATGCATTGTAATTCTCAATGTCAGTACAATATGCGACCAGATGATTTTTCTCTTGATAAGTTAACTCAGAGCCATCAGTGTAGTTGGTTTTGTCCACCATCTTCCGCACACTCTTTGAAGAATGAAAATAAGCTATCAATGGAAATAAGCTGTCAACTATTTTGAAATAAACAATATAAATTACTTAATAACTATGTTTGAGGAACTCATATAGCGGTAGAATTGGAAGCGTATCAAGAAGAACCCAAATGTCCAAATTGTCTAGGTTGATGTCAGGATCACCAAGATCCATGGTGATAAACATACCCTCTTGAAAATCATACATCTTGCAAAGTGCTTCTCAACCCGGGCAACCAAAATTGGATACACTCTCAGAATTGTACAGATTTGCCTCAAAATCCATACCATGATGGGCCCTTAGGTTAATTTTCTTTGTTTCATTCCTCTCATGATCTTCAAAACCCATCCTCTCCAAGACATAGTGTCTTGCATGGCATGGGATAAGCTAGTCGAATTGTAAAAAACGAAAATTACATGTTGAAGTAGTAGAAGTCGAGCTTAATTACGAAAAAACACTTAGCGTCGTAGCATACCGTTTCACAATCGAAGGCCTCCTAGAGCTTAATGCTGAAGCGCCGACCTTCGTCCAGGTGAGGCCTGTCGCAGAAACCTCGGTTGTCGCCGCACCAGGAACACTCCCCGGGACCTTCTTCATCCGACGACATTTCCTATGTTCATAGTTCGAAGATTAAACTTGTACAATTAAATATATGTACTACAAAAACTAAATTAGATCATTATTATTCATCACAGGTTGACTATGGGTCTGTCGAGTCTTTTCTTGAAAAATCTCAGCTCACGTGGTGTATATATTCGACCATCGGTGATCGTAGCTCCTCCTTTCGTTCCCGAGTGCATTACACCAAATTGTCTAGCACATGGGAACGAAGGAGAAGCTACCCCCACGACAACAGTCGGGATTCTTCGTCCTCTCATATATGGTGGATACTCTCCCTCACTGATTCCTCTCTGACATTTGCGACCGTCGATGATGGTCGTTACTCATCCTTCCCCTAGTGCATAACATAGGTCTAGCACCCGGAGAAGAAGGAGAAACGACCCCCACGACAACAGTCAGGATTCTTCGGCCTCGACAGTCTTAAAGTCAACCCGAAATATTATTTAATTATCTTTCTAGAAAATCCAGGCCACTCGATATTTCTTACATATTCTAGCACAAGTCATGCCAAAATTCACGGAAAATTTCGGCATGACCTTTGCGAAAACAGGACATATCGAGCGCCTGAAATTTGCTGGAACGGAAATTAGTTAACACTGCAGAAAAACATAGGCCACTCGGAGGTGTAACCTGCAAACATGACCGGCCACTTGGGCAACCACATATCCTATTTGAGCAACACAAGATATACATGTTTTTATCTACATCATATCTTATAGGACTCATATTGACATGGAGATTTGGCTGGTCTCACCTCGAGGTCCGAGGGGGTCGGTGACGGGGACGACGGCGGGGATGATGGAGGGGCTCCTTGATTTCTGCAAAAACAAAAACCCTATAAGTTATCACTAATACATCCTGAATAGTTCTTTCTAAAAAAATGTGACATGTTCAACTAGTTCTATTAATTCTACTAGTTCGTCCTAAAAATAAACTTACTATAAATAAAAATAAACTAGTTCTTTCTAAAAATAAACTAGTTCAACTAGTTATATTAATTTTCTTACTAAAAATACATTAGTTCTATTAATTCAACTAGTTCTTACTAAAACCAAACTAGTTCTTACTAAATATTTTAAACGCTTAGTAAAAACAGTAAAAAAAACTACATTATATAATAGTAAAAAATAGAAAAAACTAAAAATAGTGAGGGGGAGGAGGCCGGTGGGATCGGAGGAGGGAGGGGGAGGGGGCAGGAGGGGGAGGGAGTAAGTGAGAGGGTGCAGTGTACCGCTCTAGTATAAGGTAAGTAAGTAGTAGCGCGTTTCAGAGAAACGCGCTACTGCTAAGGGACTTAGTAGTAGCGTTGGTTAGGAAACCGCGCTACTGCTAAGTGGGGCTAGCCATCTGCGCCCAGTACAAGTATAGCAGCAACACGCTTTAGGAGAGCGCGCTACTGCTAAAGTAGTAGCAGTAGCGTGGTTTATTTAAACACGCTACTACTAAGTAGCAGTAGCGCCCTGTTTTGTCCAGCGCTACTGCTAAGATGATGTGTCCAAGGTTTTCCCTAGTAGTGCAAAGACCCCTCGGAAGCAATTCAAGATTTGTCCATTGGCAAGATTCACCAGACGGAGGTGAAGGAGAGCACTTCATCCATTCAAGTGAAAGCCTCAACTTCACATCAAGGTGAACCACAAGTTGATATGGAGTCATCCACAAGTGGAACACGTCAAGACAAAGGGAATGAGGAAGTACATCAAGATGATCCACCTCGACCTCCTTCTCCACCTCCACAAGCGAATGACAATGCCAACGACAATGAAGAAGAAGATGATGTTCCACCACAACCCAAGCAAAAGCTCTCACGAGTTAGAGCAAGGGTCTCCAAGAATCATGCATCCCATTGAACAAATCCTTGATGCCATCAACACCGGGAGAATCACTTGCTCTAAATCTTGTTTGGCTAACTTTTGTGAACATTACTCATTCATTTCTAGCATTGAACGTACGAAGATAGACGAAGCCCTTGAGGATCTGTATCAGATAAACACTATGCATGAAGAGCTCCACAACTTCGAAAGGAACCAAGTGTGGACATTAGTTGACAAGCCCGGCGATGATCAAAAGACCATTGGTACAAAATGGGTGTTCCGGAATAAGCAAGATGAGGATCGTCAAGTTGTACGCAACAAGGCACGTCTCGTTGCACAAGGCTACACTCAAGTCGACGATATGGACTATGGTGAGACATATGCCCCCGTTGATAGACTTGAGTCCATTCATATTTTACTTGCTTATGCCAATCACCATGATATCACCTTATACCAAATGGATATTAAAAGTGCTTTTCTCAATGGTGAAGTTGAGCTGGAAATTTATGTTAAACGACCTCCTGGTTTTGTTAATCCCAAGAAACCTAATCATGTTTACAAACTACACAAAGCTCTTTATGGTCTTAAGCAAGATCCTAGAGCATGGTATAAATGCTTGATCAAGTTTCTTATTGAAAAAGGCTTTGAAATTGGGAAGATTGATTCTACTCTTTTTACTAAAAGGGTTAACGGAGAATTATTTGTGTGCCAAATTTATGTGGATGATATCATATTTGGTTCTACTAACCCTCATTTGAGTGAAAAGTTTGGAAGGTTAACGTCGGAGAAGTTTGAGATGTCTATGATGAGTGAACTCAAAATTTTCCTTGGTTTGCAAATCAAGGAAACTAAGGAAGGTACCTTTGTCTCACAAACAAAGTATACCAAGGATCTTTTCAAGAAGTTCAACATGCAAGAAAGCAAAGATATAAAAACACCCATGCCTACTAGTGGACATCTTGTCTTGACTAAGGATGGAAACCCGGTTGACCAAAAGGTTTACCGATCTATGATTGGTTCATTATTGTATATTTGGGCCTCTCGTCCCGATATTACGCTAAGTGTGTGCATGTGTGCACGATATCAAGCGGCTCCAAAAGAATGTCGTCTTAAGGCCGTGAAAAGGATAGTGAGATATTTGATTCATACACCAAACTTTGGCATTTGGTACCCCCAAGAGGTCATCTTTTGATCTTGACTATGCCGGTGATAAGGTTGATAGGAAGTCCACTTTGGGTACATGTCAATTTCTTGGTAGATCCCTTGTCTCTTGGTCCTCCAAGAAACAAAACTCGGTATCCTTATCCACTGCCAAAGTGGAATACATTGTCGCGGGATCATGTTGTGCTCAATTGCTTTGGATGGTCCAATCTCTTGGAGATTATGGGATACATGTGAGACATGTTCCATTGCTTTGTGACAATGAGAGTGCTATTAAGATTCCACACAATCCCGTGCAACATTCTCAAACTAAGCATATTGAACTCCGTCATCATTTTATTCATGATCATGTTGCTAAAGGAGATATCGATCTTAAGCATGTTCGTACTGATAAGCAATTGGCGGATATCTCCACAAAACCATTGATGAAATGATATTTTGTCGCTTGAGGAGTGAGTTTAACATCATTGATGCCTCAAATTTGGAGTAGAGACTCCTTGGATACATGCAAGGCATGAGCTTATGCGACTAATCCTTGATACATCTCTTATGATGATGATCATTTATCTTGGATATTTTTGCACCCTTGCATGCTATCTAACTCTTGTAGGTACTTGGTTGAGCCTCATTTCACAAGATTGCATCCCACTCATATCTTGAGAAATCTTGTCATAACCAAGTATCTATGCTTTAATTATAGTGTTCAAGGAACAAATCTACACTCAACATATCCTTTGACAATGTCTATATGATAAATTTTCACTTTTGTCAATTTGAATACACAAGTGCTCTTCCTTGCAAAACTAACCAATGTAGGAAGATGAACAACAAATTCCTAGAGATTCTCCCAACTCTTGATGGACTACATCAACATTGAGCATCCACCACAAGTTCGATTACATGACTAAGTTCAACAACAAACCCAAGGTATGTTATTCCATCTTAGAGAAGCTTTGCTCCAAGTCATGAGCTAACTCAACTATACAAGATGGGAATACATCAAGATGCTTAAATGAAAAATGGCAACCCCATTTTGAGCTTAGCGATGAGTATGACCTACGATCAAGTGATCTCACTTGACTCCTAAGTCAATATACTCTAATATAGGTGACTATGTCACCGAGATCTCTAGTGTTCTTCTTGTTCATTGCATTTTCTTTGCATTTCTTCTTGCTATTGTGTTTCCCTTGCAAAATAAAAAAAACTACATCTAGATCCTTCTCTTCTCTATTTTCTGTGTCATTCTCTCTAAGTTTCTAATTCATTGTAGATCTTATCTAATTCCTTGAAAATCCTTCTCTTCTCTATTTTTGTGTCATTTTCTCTGCATTGAACTCGGTTCCACCGATTCACGCCTATCGGCCAGACCGAACCACAAGATCAACTTGAGAAACAGTTCATCGGTTCTACCAAAACAGACTATCTTGGTCTTACCGATGTGCACCTTCAGCGAATCTGCTATCTCGGAGTCATCGATTGAACTGGATCAGAGCCACCAATTTCACTACTTAGAAAACTTTTTTCCATCTTAAAGAATTTATCTCTTATCAGCTCCACTCAATGATTCTTTTCCTCTACCTGCATCTTAAGCTGCATTCCGTTTGGTTGTGACTCTTGAGGATCACTCTCACTTGACTCATATCCATGAACACTGCCTTCTTAGAAATTGATGTCAAAGGGGGAGAGAGAGCACGTCAAAGTTTATCTGTATAACAAGAGAGAGAACATCAAAACTCTTATAAGAAAGATGCATTTTCATAAGAGGAGAGAATTCACATATCTTTAAGAGGGGAAGGATATGTCAGTCATTATTTTAATCTTTAATTTGCACTGAGCATACTCTATTATAATATCTTTTTGCTCTGATTTTATCTTACCCTACCTACTCCCATTATCAAATGTTATATTCAAGGGGAGAGGAAAACATATGTTTGGGAAGAAATATCCTTGGAACCTATTGCAAATTCTTAATTCTTTGGGGACATGTTTATACTGAAAATAAGTACTCACTTAGTGGTACTCACACTTTGCATGTCATCCCAATCTTGGTACTCTTGTGGATTTTGAAATCTTTCTTGCTTGAAGTTCTCTTGTGTTATTTAACCTTGTTTTCTCAAGTCTACTTCTTCAAGAGTCAGCTCAAGAACCACAAGGTAAGTATATGCATCACACTCATGTGCATGATGATCTATTGCTTTTGCACATATTGTTTGCAAGAGTGATTCATAAACTTGAAGGTACATCTCACTTCAGTTTCTTTGCTCTGGTGCATATGGCCAAGATACATGTGACTCATTACTTACTCTGTCATGTTGTGCATTCACATGTCTCTCAATTTTATCATCACATGATTGCATACATGTAGGGGGAGCTCATGCAAGTTACATGTTCTTCCAAAGCTTTAATTGCTACTCATTCTATCATTTACTTGAAACTTTGATGTATGTTGTCGTCAATTACCAAAAAGGGGGAGATTGAAAGCACAAGTGCTCCCTAGGTGATTTTGGTAATTAATGTAAATGTATCTCTTGCTGGACTAATAGTTTTATCTAGTTTATTTCAGATAAGTTCAATAGTGGCGTGGCAAGGACAAGAGGATGTGGAACCCCTTCAAAATGCTAAGGACAAAGATTGGCAAAAGCTCAAGACTCTCTATTTCTATTTTAGTGATCCAAAATCACATTTAGTCCATTTTCTCCATCCAAATATGTCCAGACCCTAATTCCAAACTCAGCCCCACCGATATATCCTACCTTGAGCCACCGAGTTCATATTGACATAGCCACTGCCAGAAACCCTAATGAATCGGTCACACCGATAAGGATCTCGGTCTCACCGAGATGGCCTTGCCAACGCTCTGTAACTTGTTGCGTTCGCTTCGGTCCCACCGAGTTTATACAATCGGTCTCACCGAGTTGACTTGATAGATTCTTTGTTTTCTTTACCATGTTGATAGATTCTCTGTTGCTTACTGCTTCACTTCGGTATCACCGAGTTGATGCAGTCGGTGCCACCAAGATGAAGGGTGCCCTAAGAACTAGCACATTAGTCGCATCGAGTTGTTCCAGTCGGTCCCACCAAGGTTCCTAACATTCATATTTTTGTACTGATCAGTGCCACCGAGTTACACAATCGGTGCCACCGAGATGGACCAAAAGTGTGTAACGGTTGTATTTTGTGTGGAGGCTATATATACCCCTCCACCCCCTATTCATTTGTAAGGTAGCCATCAGAACATGCCTACACTTCCATGATCCATTTTCTGAGAGATAACCAGCTACTCATGTGTTGAGATGAAAAGATTCCATTCCAACCATGTGAACCTTAATTTCTACCCTTCCCTGAGTTGCTTTCCACTCAAATCCTTCTTTCACCATAGTGAAATCTATGAGAGAGAGTTGAGTGTTAGGGAGACTATCATTTGAAGCACAAGAGCAAGGAGTTCATCATCCACACACCGTCTATTACCTTTTGGGGAGTGGCGTCTCCTAGATTGGTTAGTTGTCGCCTGGGAGCCTCTGATATGATGTGGAGTTGAACCAAGAAGTTTGTAAGGGTAAGGAGATTGCCTACTTCATGAAGATCTACTTGAATGAGGCAAGTCCTTCATGGGTGATGGCCATGGTGGGATAGACAAGGTTGCTTCTTCGTGGACCCTTTGTGGGTGGAGCCCTCCATGGACTCGCGCAACCATTACCCTTCATGGGTTGAAGTCTCCATCAACATGGACGTACGATAGCACCACCTATCGGAACCACGCCAAAAATTCTCTGCATATCCTTTGCGTTTGCACACTCCAATCCCATCCCTTTACATTCTTGGAAATTTCATGCTTTACTCTTTCTGCTGCTCTTTCTCTTGTCATGCTTGCTTGAGATGTATCGTGTGCCCATTAACTTGTGTTAAACTCCACCTTAACTTGAAGAAACTAAAAATTGCCACTTGTACTTGTTAAGGGTCTAATCACCCCCTCTAGAGCCCTCTTCTCGATCCTTTCACTTGTCTCAGACATGATGCCTATACACATGATCATTGCCTTAGATATCGTCATAATTATGCGCTTTTCTATCAATTTCCCAATAGTAATTTGTGTGCCCACCGTATGCTTTTTGTTCGAGACAGAAGCCTCTAGTGAAAACTATGGCCCCGGGTCTATCTTTATCATATATTAAAATCCAAAAATACCTTGCTGCAATTTATTTACCGTTATTTTATTTTGTGTTTTTACCTATCTATCGATACGAGATTTGATCCTTGCAATTAACCGCCAAGGGATTCACAACCTTGTTTGCTTTGGGTGCAAGTATTTGTTATTTTGTGTGTAGGTTCTCTTCACGAGGCCTTGCGTGGTTCTCCTACTGGATTGATAACCTTGGTTCTTAACTGAGGGAAATACTTATCTCTACTGTACTGCATCATCCTCTCATCTTTGGGGAAATCCCAACACAACTCACAAGTAGCTGGTACCTCTATACCAACACACAATTTGCTTAACCTGGACAAATTGCTGGAAAAGTGGCAAGACCTGGACTTTCTAGATCTTCCATTTAGAAAAGAGGAAATTGATGCTGTTGTAAAGGAACTCCCTCCTGATAAAGCTTCCGGGCCTAATGGTTTTAACACAAGTTTTATCAGGCACTATTGGGATATTATTGCTAAGGGTTTATATGCTCTTATTGATGACTTTTACCATGGCAAAATCATCTTGATAAGTATAAGCTCATCTTTCATAACTCTAATTCCAAAGGAGGATCCAACCACTCTTAATGACTTCAGGCCAATATCTTTGCTAAATTGTTCCATTAAAACTATCACCAAGCTATTGGCCAATAGGTTGGAAAAGATTATTCTCATAATTGTGCATGCCAATCAGTATGGATTTCTAAAATCAAGATCTATCCAAGACTGCCTGGCATGGACCTATGAATACATTAATCAATGCCATTACTTTGGAAATGATCTGTTTATTCTAAAGCTTGACTTTGAGAAAGCCTTTGACATGATTTAACGTCAAACAATTAAAGACATTTTGATTGCTAGGGGTTTTGGTTCCAGGTGTCTTATGTGGATGCACATGATCTTCTCTTCTGGTTTTTCTTCCATGCTCCTAAATGGGGTCCCTGGGAAATTCTTTAAGTGCATCAGAGGGGTCAGACAAGGGGATCCTCTTTCTCCCCTGTTATTTGTACTTGTTGCTGATCTTCTTCAGTCCATTTTAAGTTCTACCATGCAAAATGCTCTAATCAGTTAGCTTATAATTACACCCCACTGCCACGATTTCCCTATGATACAATATGCAGATGAAAAAATTCTCATCATGCCTGCTTTGTCACATTTTGAACAAATCAAATGTTTGCTTATGCACTACTCAGTTTACACTGGCCTGATGATTAATTCTGATAAATCAGTAATGGTTGCAATCAATACTAATCCTTCATCTATTCAAACTCTAGCTAATTCATTTGGACCCAAAGTGGGGAGCTTCCCTTTTACTTAGTTGGGACTACCTCTGGGGTTGACAAAGCCAAGAATTGAAAATTTTGTGCCGGTCATGCAAAGGATTGAAAGAAGAATAAGTGTCTGCTCCACTCTCCTCTCCTATGGAGATAATTTAACTCTCATCAAGTCTGTTTTTTTTTCAGCCTATCAGTATTTTTCATGTGCAACCTAGCTCTCCCTATGGGGGTGTTAGAGCAGATCCACAAGTACCTCACGCACTGCTTCTGGAGAAAATATGACATGGAGGATAAATGAACTGCACTGATTAGCTAGTACAAAGTTTTCATGCCTAAAGATCAAGGAGGTCTTGGGTTTTGAATCTGGCTCAACACAACAATCTTAACAGGCAGGAACTCCCCTGGGTTCAACTCATTTGGCACACTTGTTATGCAGATAAAATGCTGATTGGTGGAAAAGCATTCTGAAACTTCTCCCTCTCTAGAAACAATTAGCAAGGGCAAACATTGGTGATTCTAAATCTATTCTCTTATGGCATGATGATTGGGGGGCTGGTACCTTTAAGGAATTGTTTCCTGAACTCTGTTCCTTTTCCAACAAGTTTCAGTTAATGAGATGATGACCTCTGAAGACCCCTCTGGGCTTTCCCATATACCTTGGTCTTCTCAAGCTTTCCACCAATATCAGACTATGCAGCACACCTTGGGAGCCATCCAATTACGTGATGAATAAGATAAATGGAAATACCATTGAAATAATTATGCCTTTTCACCCATTAAGATGTACAAGTACTTAATAAGTGCCCCTCCCGCTGCTCCCATTTTGAAAAAGATATGGAAGAATGGCACAATGCTCAGATATAAAAATTTCTTCTAGCTTCTCTTGCATGACAGAGCAAACATAAGAAACTTGCTTCCTAGAAAATCATTCCATTTACCATCCTATTCCCGTGAGCTTTGCACTTCATCCAAAGAGACTATCCTTGAAAGTGCTAGTTATTGACTGGAGGGGGGATGAATAGGCAATTTTTAGGAATGCCTTCGAAGTCAGACAGTTGAGACAAAGTCTAAACAGAATACAACAGAAGATAAACTACACTAGCCATGCAACAGTTAAGGTACAATATAGAGAAAGCACTAAAACAAGAAGCAGCTAGGTAGATCAGATCGAAATAGGAAGACAGTATGAAGCCAAATGTGCAATCAGGGATGAATGTCTTCACACAATGAATTCAACCAGGGTAGGCAAGCAATGACTTCATGAAGCTAAACAATGAGTATACGTGATAGAACCAGTTGCTTGATGAAGACAAGGATTTGGTAGACCAGTTCCCGTTGTTATGATAAATGTACGTCTGGTTAGGGACGGAGGGTGAGATTTAACTCAGAAGACCATGTCTTCACCTTATTCCCCTTGAGCTACTCAGGTAAGTCTTCAAGGTAGACTTCCAAACCTTCTCAGACTTCGTTCACCGGCGATCCACAATGACTCTTGGATCCTCAGAACACGACACCTAAACGACTTGAAGATCGCAGTCTTCAAGTGTAATAAGTCTTCATATCACGTGAAACAGAAAGACTTCAGTGATGCCAAACACTCTTCGGGCTCTGGTTTTTAGGGTTTTGTCCTTGCAAGGATTCTCTCTCAAAGGCTTCAGAGGTGGGTTGATCTCAAACGACAAAAGCCATACTCTTAACTTGGAGCAACCACCAATTTACGGTGGAATAGGTGGCTATTTATAGCCAGGGGCAACCCCACATGATATGTCTGAAATGACCCTGGGTCATTGGGGAAACGATGCGTGTCCAACAGTCAGATTTCAAACACATGTGGCACCTTTACTTGGGCTACAAGTAAAGCTGACTTATCCAACTCAGGATAAGATTTTCTCACATTGTCTTCACTCGAAGACATAGGATTTTGGTTGAGCATCACATCATTTTTCTAACTTTGTTCACTTGGATCCCACTTAACAGTTCAGTGGTTCCTATGATTCAAGAAAGAAGAAAATGAAACTACCAAAGAACTATGTCTTCGCACTCCATTGTATTCAAGTGAAGGTCTTCACATGTCCTTATCTTCGACGCGAATGTCTTCGCGAACCACCAATGTCTTCATACATTTTTAGGGGTCATCTTTGATGGGTAAACCAAAGTAATAGGGACTTCTACCTGTGTTTTCCTGTGAATCTCACAAACACATTAGTCCCTCAACCAAGTTTGTCGTCAATACTGCAAAACCAACTAGGGGTGGCACTAGATGCACTTACAATCTCGCCCTTTTTGGTAACTGATGACAAACTGGTTAAATTTTTCAATGGGGATAAAAAATGTGAAAATTAAAGAACATGGTCATTGGCTCATGAAGTTGGAGGGCTCCCCCTATATGTGCATATAAGTAATTTGCTTTTGAATGCAAATGCACATGGAAGGTTTTGCTTTGTGGAGATCTCCCTATGTTCATGAAGTCAAATCAAAGTGCACATAGAAGTGTATCAAAGATAATGACATGCACAATGATAAATGGGCGTCTGCAGAATGACTTCATGCACATAAGACAGAGTTTAAATGGTGCATAACCAAACATCTGCAAATGTAGGAGACATCCCATCTGGACTTAAGTGTTACAACTCAAAAACCAAATGTTCACGAACGAGAGTTGCAAACTTAATAAAAATATAGCACCCGACCGAATAATCCTGCTTGAAGACTATCAATCCATATGCTTCTCCCCCTTTTGTCATCGAATGACCAAAAAGGAATGAATACATAGGGCGTCTAAGCGTTCCCGGAAGGCGTTGTTGAAGATTCTGGTGCAGCAGGGTCGACGTTGGAGTTGGGTGGTGCAGTGGGGCCTGATGCAGCATCTTGGTGCAGTGACGCTATTGCTGGAGAAGTGGCGTCGTCCTCCTCATTGATGATGCGAGCAACAACTGTTGCAACGGATGATGAGTAGTCGGGATCTTCAATTGATGGTGTAGGACACCACATAGCCGATTATGGTGGCTTGGAGTCAAACTTGAAGCACTCTATGAAGCCATCTGCAATAAGATCATCTTCAGAACACATTAGCATGAGGCTCTTCCAAGCTCGCCGGCAGGCTTCATGGGAAACAAAGGAATTCTTGGTGGAGAGGTTGTGGATGCGATTGACGTCAACAAGAAGACTTCGCATCTGGCGTTTCATCCACTCGTGATGGCTTATCATGCTTTTGATGAAGGGAAACAAGGAGTTCCCTATCATTCCGTGTTCGAGCATGCTTCTGAGCCCTCTGAGGTACTGCGCTGGTGGTTGCATCAGTGTTAGCATGATGAGGTAGACGAAGCTGACCAACAAGGGGACCAGGAGAAACAGTATTGGGAACATGAGTGGCTTCAAGAGGTGAAGAGAAGCTTTGAAAAGCAGCATTGTCTTCACAGACTGGTGCTTTGGTTGGCTGAGGGTAAATGGCGTCATGCGACATATCAACTTTAGGAAAGAAGACAACATGATTGCACGCTGATGCTTGATAGTTGATGGTGGAGCGAAGCTTAACCAGACGCATTATCCATGGAGCATAAAACTTCTGGCCAAAGAGATCAATGCCTGAAGCCGCCAACTGCCTAGTGAAGAAATCATGCAGTGTTGAAGCAAATGCCATTGAGTGTATAGAAGACCAATGTTTTCATGGAGCCTTCAAGTTTTGCATAAGATGAGTGCCCTTTGATTGGCCATAGAGTATGCATCACAATGTGATAGATGGTGCAGGGCAAGTTCTCGAGGTCATTGATAAAGAAGTGGGGTACTCAGCATCAGCAGGCAAAGGCTTCATCATGCAGAGCATCTGCTCATGTTGGGCTCTAGCTTCTGAAAAAATTATTTCTAATTCCTTCTCATAGGCTTAACAACCTAGCTTATAGAGATCACCAGGAGTGGGCAGGGATGTGCTCGCGAGGATATCTTGAGCTTTGGCTTCATGATGTATATCGCCTGTCATCCACTCAAGGACCCATGTCTTCGGATCCCTGTTATATCCTGATATGTGTAGTGTGGCATAGAATTAGAGAACCAGTTCTTCATCCCAGTGTTCCTTGTCCATGACAAATGGAAGCTGTCCAACATCTCTGAAGCAATCAAGGGCTTCTTCCAAGCAGGGTAGACCGGCCATGGCATCAAAACAGAGGCGCTTGTGAGGAAAAATCATGTCCTGATTGTATAGGATGCACATGTAGTAGGTGCGCTGAAAATGACTCCAAAATCTATCTGAAGACATATGTGGCTTCTTCTAAGGACTCTCGGCCCTGTCAAAGAAGGTATTGCTCTTCCTGAAGTTTAGCACGCTAAATGAGTTCTCAGTTGTGGCAGCACTGGGAAGCCTTGGCATTCTGGGCATTGGCTTCTGTGTTTGAGGTCGATGTTCCACATGGTACTCATACTGAGGTCTATGCACTTCTGATGGTGTAAGAATGGGCGATCTGACACTAACCAGGTCTCCTTCACGATCGAATGCCCTCGCCATGGTATGCGAAATTGGTGCAGCAGCAGCAACATCGGAAGTGGATGGCTGACTATCTTCAACATCGGTATTGGCTTCAAGCTGCAGATTGGGTTCAACCATGATGACATCACTGGCTTCAGTTACAGTAGCAACAACAACAATAGCTTCAACAACAGTGGCTTCAACAGCAGAAGGGTCAGATAGATTGACTTCAGGTGGAACATTGGTAGTAGCAGGAATCTCAACATGCTCTTCTTTAGTTTCATCGGCTGATGCAGCCGGAATGTCTTCTGCCTGGTTGGCTTCAGACTCTTGGACATTATCTGAAGGGATGGCTTCAGGAAACACTTCACGTGCAACTGAACTTGTGGGTTGCACATCCTCTTTAGGGACACTAGACATGGAGACAGAGGGCCTAGGGCCTCTACAAAGCCTGCAAAATGCGGACTACGCTTGAGGAGATGTCGTTGTCTCCTCCACGTCTTCTGGCGTGTCTTGGGGGGGTCTCAAGCACTAGAGTAGTCACTTGAGTTGTTGGTGTACGCGGGATCACTTCATTCAAGGGGGAGTTGGGGTGTTGCTCTTCCCAGAACAAATCTTGGGTAATTAGCATCATGGGACCGCCAATGCTTATGGATTCACTATTCGTAGGAACAGGCGATGATACCAGATTTTGGGTAGGTTGAGGAAGGACTTCATCATCTTCTTTTTCTACATTGTCTTCATGACCAATGTCTTCAATGACATGAGCCTCTGCGGGAGCAACTTCATGCATGACCATTCGTCTTTCTTGGTGGGAGGAGGCAGGAAAAGCATCTGAGATGGACTCCACAAGCAGCGACTCCTGAGGAGCAGATGAAGAGGTTGGTGGTTGTACCCTTCGCGAAGCCTTTGAGGACTTCGTGTTCTTCCTTTTCTGAGAGTGAGAGACCTCAGAAGCTTCTTGATGTTTGCGTTTCTTGGCTTTGGCTTTAGCTTTCTTACTGTTCTTCCTTTTGGAAGCAACAAATGGGAGCAGTTGGCTTCGAAGCCAAGAGGGAAGATAATCTTTGGCACACGACTGTCTTCTTCTTCTTCTTCTTCTTCTTCTTCTTCTTCTTCTTCTTCATCACCTTGGGGTCAATGCCAGGGTGACCAAGTGCATTTCTCTTCAAGGCCTCATTGTGAACTAAACACATTTCGCAGCATAGTACTTCAGGCGCTCACGAGAGCCCTAGGCTTCATCACGACACTTTTGAAATTCTGCCTTCAGGTCAGCCATCATCAGCTTAAACTTCTGAATATCTGAAGCGGTTAGCTTGGCCACATGCTTCTTGAACACGGCCTTCTCATGATCAATCTTGTTCTTCTGCTCAATAACCTTCTGAGCAATAGCAAGTTCCTTGGCGACGCAGCCTTGGAAGATGACACTGATGCCAATGGGCAGCTGCAGATCACCAAGAGTCAGTGATGTATCCTCATACCACCCATCAATGAAATTATTCAATATGTCAGCATCACATAGAGGCAGGTCCTTGAAGATTTCAACTTCCTACTTGCTCTCAGTCGACAGCTCCAGAGCATCATCATCAAGATCTTCATGACTTGACAGATCTATGATGCTATCATCATTGTGCAAAATGCTTCCAGGTGTAAGGCATTGCCCTGAGACTTTCTTTTTCTTCGGAGAGGTGTGAGACAGGTCTCCAGAATGCACACTGGATTCAGGAGGTGCAATTTTCAAAGGCTTCACTCTTGAAGCTTTTAGTGCAGATACCACCTTGGAGCCTTTGCTTTCTTGGCAGGCTTCGGGGATTCAAGAGCAGCAGACGGTTGAGCTCCTTCTTGAGCAGTTTCTGCACTAGCTCTTTGTTGAGCACATTGCGCCAGAATGTAGAAAAATCATCAAAGGGGCCAATAAGATTGGCTTCAACCTGGCGTGTGCCATCAGGCCTTGGTTCTGCAGGACCTAGATTGAAGTTAATTCCATAGTCCTTGTTCTGGGCAGCAGAGTCCCTGGCAAACTCATAGTTGTCTTCAAAGAGGTCATCATCTCGGCACCATAGTGTGCTTGTGGGATCAGCATCTTGAGGCATTAGTCCTGTCACCATGCATGGGAAGAAGTTCAACCGAATGGCTTCAGCCTTTGTCTTCAGATGAAGCTTCTTGTAGACGATATCAGCCCATGGTGGCCTCATAGCGTTCTTGTCAGCATACTCTGGGGTTACAAATTTGTAGTGAAGCCATCTTTCAGCCCAGTACCTGCGAATCCATTATACGGGTGATTTGTGCTCCCCATACATCTCCTATGGATCGGACTTGTACATTTCGTAGAGATCTAGAGGCAGATCATGTGTAGTATTCTCACAACGCTGTCTGCCCCCCTTCTTTGCGTATTTTCCACTTACCATTGGCTTCACAGAAAAGTACGGCTTCGCCCTGCTTGTCAAACAATAACTGGCTTCGGGAGAGTTAAAGGTGAAGCTGTAAGAAGTCTGCAAATGAATTCAGACTATGAGAACCAAGAGACTCGCCCATAGACATGTACATGTGAAAGAATTAGAGATGTGAGGGAAGAAGGAGAGGGCATATGCATTCTTAGAGGATTTTGAAGATAAAATCAGTTTGAAGACATTGACCTTCTAGAGCGAAGACATTCACTTAGTGATATAAGTTGGTTCCAGATTTGTACGAATCCATGAATAGTTACAAGTGAGGAATCACACTAGTTATGAAGCATAAGTGAAGGTACTTGGAAAATCATGAGATTTAAAAGATAGAGGATCGAGATTTGGAAGTGATAAAACAAATTTCTGAAGATACAGAAAGTTAAACTAATCAAACGAACGGTAAAAAGTGAGTTTTTATTTACTGCTCAAGAACTAGGAGCGAACTGCAAGATGAGTCGGAGAGGAGGCCGAGCAGTTCAATCTCTTGCACCCTAAATTAGCGGCGGAAGCCAGCTACAACCGTGGCGGGGAGAGGATATCCACGGCCGGCGTGAGTATAGCGACGGAGAGGTTGCAGCAGGCACGCGCTTCTTCTCCGGTGATGATGAGGCTAGCGACGGTGCTAGAGTTGTGAGCAAGATGGCGACAGGAGTAGAGGATTTAATGTCCATGGGGCCTTTGTATTTATAAGGAGGTGAGATGCGTTGTGAAGTCACTGCGCTGCCCGTGGCGGTTCACATCTGCGCAACACGTGGCATGCATGCGCAGTTTAAACAACTGTGCCACGATCCCACCACAGAGCTGGTTTGACGGGAGGTCGTTCCGCTTCTCCGGGTTCTGGCAAAATGGATAAGGATAATAAGAATATTTTAAATGTTGGTATCAAAATCTTTGACTGGCAAGGACACAGTGAAGACCATTGACACGTGTCAATAGAATGCATATGAAGATTTATAGAGTTTTAGGAGAGGTGATTTGATACGTCTCCAACTTATCTATGATTTTTTATTGTTCCATGCTATTATATTACCCGTTTTGTATGTTTATGGGCTTTACTTTACACATTTATATCATTTTTCGGACTAACCTACTAACCGGAGGCCCAACCTGTATTGCTGTTTTTTTGCCTATTTTAGCGTTTCGAAGAAAGGGAATATCAAACGGAGTCCAAACGGAATGAAACCTTCGGGAGCGTGATTTTTGGAACGAACGTGATCCAGAGGACTTGGAGTTGTTGTCAAGCAATAGCCGAGGTGGCCACGAGGGTGGAGGGCGTGCCCCCCCCCCTACTAGGCGTGCCCCCTATCTCGTGGGCCCCTCGGGCGTCCACCGACCTACTTCTTCCTCCTATATATATATACCCATGTACCCCGAAAACATCAGAAGGGACCACGAAAACCTAATTCCACCGCTGTAACCTTCTGTATCTGCAAGATCCCATCTTGGAGCCTTCGCCGGCGCTCCGTCGGAGGGGGAATCGACCACGGAGGGCCTCTACATCATCTCCAAGGCCTCTCCGATGAGTTGTGAGTAGTTTACCACATACCTTTGGGTCTAGTTATTAGCTAGATGGCTTCTTCTCTCTCTTTGAATCTCAATACCATGTTCTCCTCGATCTTCTTGGAGATCTATTCGATGTAACTCTTTTTGCGGTGTGTTTGTCGAGATCCGATGAATTGTGGATTTATCATCAAATTTATCTATGAGAAATATTTGAATCTCCTCTGAATTATTTTATGTGTGATTAAGTTATCTTTGCAAGTCTCTTCGAATTATCAGTTTGGTTTGGCCTACTAGATTGATCTTTCTTGCAATGGGAGAAGTGCTTAGCTTTGGGTCCAATCTTGCGGTGTCCTTTCCCAGTGACAGCAGGGGTAGCAAGGCACGTATTGTATTGTTGCCATCAAATATAAAAAGATGGAGTTTATATCATATTGCATGAGTTTATCCCTCTACATCATGTCATCTTTCTTAATGCGTTACTCTGTTCTTTATGAACTTAATACTCTAGATGCATGCTGGATAGCGGTCGATGTGTGGAGTAATAGTAGTAGATGTAGGCAGGAGTCGGTCTACTTGTCACGGACGTGATGCCTATATACATGATGATGCCTAGATAATCTCATAATTATTTGATTTTCTATCAATTGCTCGACAGTAATTTGTGCACCCACCGTAATACTTATGCTATCTTGAGAGAAGCCACTAGTGAAACCTATGGCCCCCGGGTCTATCTTTTATCATATAAGCTTTCAATCTACTTTTATTTGCATCTTTACTTTTCCTATCTATATTATAAAATACCAAAAATATATTTATCTTATCATATTATCTCTATTAGATCTCACTTTCGCAAGTGGCCGTGAAGGGATTGACAACCCCTTTATTGCGTTGGTTGCGAGTTCTTGTTTATTTGTGCAGGTGCGTGGGACTTTTGAGGAGCCTCCTACTGGATTAATACCTTGGTTCTCAAAAACTAAGGGAAATACTTATGCTACTATTGCTGCATCACCCTTTCCTCTTCAAGGAAAACCAACGCAAGCTCAAGACGTAGCAAGAAGTATTTCTGGCGCCGTTTCCTGGGAGGTCTTCGCTCAAGTCAAGACATACCAAGTACCCATCACAAACTCATCTCCCTCGCATTTACATTATTTGCCATTTGCCTCTCGTTTTCCTCTCCCCCACTTTACCCTTGCCATTTTATTCGCCCTCTCTTTCCCAATCTCCTCTCTCTTTCGCTTGCCTTTTTGTTTGCTTGTGTGTTGTATTACTTGTCGCGATGGCGCAAGATAATACCAAATTGTGTGATTTTTCCAATACCAATAATAATGATTTCCTTAGTACTCTCATTGCTCCTCTTAATGATGTTGAGTCTTGTGAAATCAGTGCTGCTTTGCTGGATCTTGTTATGAAAGATCAATTCTCCGGCCTTCCTAGTGAAGATGCCGCTACCCATCTAAACAACTTTGTTGATTTGTGTGTGATGCAAAAGAAGAAAGATACGGATAATGATATTGTTAAATTGAAGTTATTTCCGTTTTCACTTAGAGATCGTGCTAAAGTTTGGTTTTCATCTTTGCCTAAGAATAGTATTGATTCGTGGAATAAGTGCAAAGATGCTTTTATCTCTAAATATTTTTCCTCCCGCTAAGATCATCTCTCTTAGGAACGATATTATGAATTTTAAACAACTTGATCATGAGTATGTTTCCCAATCTTTGGAAAGAATGAAATTGATGATTCGCAATTGCCCTACTCATGGTTTGAATTTATGGATGATCATACAAAAAATTTATGCCGGCTTGAATTTTTCTTCTAGAAATCTTTTAGATTCGGCCGCGGGATGCACGTTTATGGAAATCACCTTAGGAGAAGCTACAAAACTCCTTGATAATATTATGGCTAATTATTCTCAGAGGCATACCGAAAGATCTACTAGTAAGTAAGTGCATGCTATAGAAGAAATTAATGTTTTGACTGGAAAGATGGATGAACTTATGAAATTGTTTGCTACTAAGAGTGCTTGCATTGATCCCAATGATATGTCTTTGTCTACTTTGATTGAGAATAATAATGGATCTATGGATGTGAATTTTGTTGGTAGGAATAATTTTGGTAACAATGCTTAAAGAGGAAACTTTAATCCTAGATCGTTCCCTAGTAATTCCTCTAATAATTATGGAAATTCCTACAATAATTCTTATGGTAATTATAATAAGATGCCCTCTGATTTTGAGAATAGTGTGAAAGAATTTATGATCTCTCAAAAGAAGTTGATGATTTGGCTAGGAACGTTGATAGACTTTCGCTTCATGTTGATTCTTTGAAACTCAGATCTACTCCTCCTAAGCATGATATCAATGAGTCTCTCAAAGCTATGAGAATTTTCATTGATGAGTGCAAAGAAAGAACCGCTACATTGCGTGCTAAGAAAGATTGCTTTCTAAAGGCGTGTTCTTCTAGTTTCCATGAAAATAATGATGAAGATATTAAAGTTATTGATGTGTTCCCTATTAGATCTTTGTTTTGCAATATGAATCTTAATAATGATGGGACTGGAGATGAGTCAACTTTAGTTAAAAGGCGTCCCAATTATTCGGATTTTTTAGATCTTGGTGCTAAATTTGGTACAAGTGGGATTGGAGAGGTCAAGACTTTAAATAGCATTGAACCCACTATCTTGGATTTTAAGGAATTTAATTATGATAATTGTTCTTTAGAATATTGTATTTCCTTGTTGCAATCCGTTGTGAATTCTCCTCATGCTTATAGTCAAAATAAAGCTTTTACCAAACATATTATTGATGCCTTGATGCAATCTTATGATGAAACACTTAATTTGGAAGTTTCTATACCTAGAGAACTTAATGATGAGTGGGAATCTACTATAAAGATTAAAATTAAAGATCATGAGTGTTATGCTTTGTGTGATTTGGGTGCTAGTGTTTCCACGATTCCGAAAACTTTATGTGATATTCTAGGTTTCCATGATCTTGATGATTGCACTTTAAATTTGCACCTTGCGGATTCCACCATTAAAAAGCCAACGGGAAGGATCAATGATGTTCTCATTGTTGCAAATAGGAATTTGGTGCCCGTAGATTTTATCGTTCTTCATATAGATTACAATATTTCTTGTCCTATTATTCTTGGTAGACCTTTTCTTAGAACAATTGGTGCGATTATTCATATGAAGGAAGGGAATATTAGATTCCAATTTCCATTAAGGAAAGGCATGGAGCACTTTCCAAGAAAAAAAGTCAAATTACCTTATGAATTTAGCATGCGAGCTACTTATGAATTGAGTGCCAAAGATGGCACTACTTAGATCTATCCTCACTTTTATGCCTAGCTAGGGGCTTTAAACGATAGCGCTAGTTGGGAGGAAACCCAATTTTATTTGTGTTTTTTGTTTTTGCTTCTGTTTAGTAATAATTTTTGCATCTACCTTCTGTTTAGATGTGTTTTTATGTTAGTGTTTCTGCCAAGTAGAACCTATAGGATAACCTATGGTGATAGTTAATTTGATTCTGCTGAAAAACAGCAACTTTGTGCGCACAAAAATAATTTTGTTAATTCACAAAAACGTGATTTTGTGTTGATTCTTTTTTCTGTAGATCAATAGACAAATTTCCCAGGACATCCTATTTTGGTAGGATTTTTAGAGTTCCATAAGTATTCAAGAGTTACAGATTGCTACAGACTGTTCTGCTTTTGACAGATTCTGCCTTTCGTGTGTTGTTTGCTTATTTTGATGCATCTATGGCTAGTATGTAAGGGTATGAACCATAGAGAACTTGGAATACAGTAGGTTTAATATATAAATATAGAATGAGTTCATTACAATATCTTATGTGGTGGTTTTTGCTTTCTTTCACTAACGGAGCTTATGAGATTTCCTGTTGAGTTTTGTGTTGTGAAGTTTTCAAGTTTTGGGTAAAGATTTGATGGACTATGGAATAAGGAGTGGCAAGAGCCTAATCTTCGGGATGCCCATGGCACCCCAAGATATTCAAGAATATCCAAAAGCCTAAGCTTGGGGATGCCCCCGGAAGGCATCCCCTCTTTCGTCTTTGTTTATCGGTAACTTTACTTGGAGCTATATTTTTATTCGCCACATGATATGTGTTTTGCTTGGAGCGTCTTGTATGATATTAGTATTTGCTTTTTAGTTTACCACAATCATCCTTGTTGTACAGACCTTTTGGGAGAAACCCACTTGACTGGAATTTATTAGAATACTCTATGTGCTTCACTTATATCTTTTGAGCTAGATAGTTTTTCCTCTAGTGCTTCACTTATATCTTTTAGAGCACGGTGGTGGCTTAATTTTGAAGAAATTGTTAGTCTCTCATGCTTCACTTATATTATTTTGAGAGTCTCTTAGAACAGCATGGTATTTGCTATGGTTATAAAATTGGTCCTAGAATGGTGGGCATCCAAATTGGGTATAATAAAAACTATCATAGGAAGTGAATTGGATGCTATGATCAAATTGATACTTGATAATTGTTTTGAGATATGGAGGTAGTGATATTAGATTCATGATAGTTGGGTGATTATGAATTTAAAGAATGCTTGTGTTGAAGTTAGCAAGTCCCGTAGCATGCACGTATGGTGAAATTTGTGTAACAAATTTGAAACATGAGGTGTTCTTAGATTGTGCATCCTTATGAGTGGCGGTCGGGGACGAGCGATGGTCTTTTCCTACCAATCTATCCCCCTAGGAGCATGCGCATAGTGCTTGGTTTTTGATGACTTGTAGATTTTTGCAATAAGTATATGAGTTCTTTTGACTAATGTTGAGTCCATGGATTATATGCACTCTCACCTTTCCATCATTGCTAGCCTCTTCGCTACCGTGCATTGCCCTTTCTCACCTTGAGAGTTGGTGCAAACTTCGCCAGTGCATCCAAACCACGTGATATGATACACTCTATCACACATAAACCTCCTTATATCTTCCTCAAAACAGCCGCCATACCTACCTATTATGGCATTTCCATAGCCATTCTGAGATATATTGCCATGCAACTTTCCATCGTTCCGTTTATCATCATGACACGCATCATCATTGTCATATTGCCTTGCATGATCATGTAGTTGACATCGTATTTGTGGCAAAGCCACCATGCATACTTTTTCGTACATGTCACTCTTGATTCATTGCCCATCCCGGTACACCGCCGGAGGCATTCATATAGAGTCACATCTTGTTCTAGTTTTGGGTTGTAATTTATGAGTTGTAAATAAATAAAAGTGTGATGATCATCATTATTAGAGCATTGTCCCCAAAGAAAAAAGGCCAAAAAGAAAAAAAGGCCAAAGAAAAAAAAAGGCCAAAAAAAGAAAGGCCCAAAGAAAGAAAAAAAAGAAAAAAAGAAAAAAAGAAAAAGAAAATAAAAAGGGGGGCAATGTTACTATCCTTTTCCACACTTGTGCTTCAAAGTAGCACCATATTCTTCATGTAGAGAGTCTCATATGTTGTCACTTTAATATACTATTCGGAATTTTTCATTGTAGAACTTGGCTTGTATATTCCTGCGATGGGCTTCCTCAAAATGCCCTAGGTCTTCGTGAGCAAGCAAGTTGGATGCACACCCACTAGTTTCTTTTGTTGAGCTTTCATATATTTATCGCTCTAGTGCATCTGTTGCATTGCAATCCCTACTCCTAATGTTGACATCAATTGATGGGCATCTCCATAGCCCGTTGATTATCCACGTCAATGTGAGACTTTCTCTTTTTTGTATTCTCCACACAATCCCCATCATCATATTCTATTCCACCCATAGTGCTATATCCATGGCTCACGCTCATGTATTGCGTGAAAGTTGAAAAAGTTTGAGATTATTTAAGTATGGAACAATTGCTTGGCTTATCATCGGGGGTGTATAAGGGCCTGTTCGGTAGCTTGCCAGCTCCAGCTTCCGTGAATCTGCGAGCGAAGCTGGCCCGAACGGCCCAGCTCCAGGAAGCTAGCTTCCCAGATCGAAGCAGTACTCACGTACAAAAACTTGGAGCTGCTTTTTTGTCGATCCCAGGAATCAGGAAAGCTAGAGTTGGCCTTATTTACATTGAGATGCCACCCCGAAGTGAACTTACCGGTTCGATAGACAAGCTCCCTTCACGTGGCTGAGTGCTGCTCCTACTTGGGCCTCTATTGGGCCAGTCCAAACCTCCCACTAGGGCCGAATCCCACTGGAAATGGTTGTCAGCCCATGCCTAGCGACCAGAAGCTGGAGCGGACGAGCCAGACGCATTTTTGATCGCTAGCGCTCCCAACGGAAGCTGGCGGTGGAAATGAGAAGTGGGATTCGAGGATTTACGGGAGCTGGGGAGCTGCCGAACAGGCCCTAAGATGGGAGCATTTTTGTGTGACGAAAATGAAGCATAGCCTAACTATATGATTTTGTAGGGATGAACTTTCTTTAGCCATGTTATTTTGAGAAGACATGATTGCTTTGATTAGTATGCTTGAAGTATTACTATTTCTTATGTCAATATGAACCTTTATTTTGAATCATTTGGATCTGAACATTCATGCCACAATGAAAAAAATTACATTGATAATTATGCTAGGTAGCATTCCACATCAAAAATTCTGTTTTTATCATTTACCGACTCGAAGACGAGCAGGAATTAAGCTTGGGGATGCTTGATACGTCTCCAACGTATCTATATTTTTTTATTATTCCATGCTATTATATTACCCGTTTTGGATGTTTATGGGCTTTACTTTACACATTTATATCATTTTTGGGACTGACCTACTAACCAAAGGCCCAGCCCGTATTGCTGTTTTTTTTGCCTATTTCAGTGTTTCGAAGAAAAGGAATATCAAATGGAGCCCAAACGGAATGAAACCTTCGGGAGCGTGATTTTTGGAACGAACGTGATCCAGAGGACTTGGAGTGGAAATCAAGCAACAGCCGAGGTGACCACGAGCGTGGAGGCCCCCCTACTGGGCGCGCCCCCTATCTCGTGGGCCCCTCGGGCGTCCACCGACCTACTTCTTCCTCCTATATATACCCATGTACCCTGAAAACATTAGAAGGGACAATGAAAACCTAATTCCACCTCCGTTACCTTTTGTATCCGCGAGATCCCATCTTAGAGCCTTCGCCGGCGCTTCGTCGGAGGGGGAATCGACCATGGAGGGCCTCTACATCATCTCCAAGGGCTCTCCGATGAGTTGTGAGTAGTTTACCACAGACCTTCGGGTCCATAGTTATTAGCTAGATGGCTTCTTCTCTCTCTTTGAATCTCAATACCATGTTCTCCTCGATCTTCTTGGAGATCTATTCGATGTAACTCTTTTTGCGGTGTGTTTGTCGAGATCCGATGAATTGTGGGTTTATGATCAAGTTTATCTATGAGGAATATTTGAATCTCCTCTGAATTCTTTTATGTATGATTAAGTTATCTTTGCAAGTCTCTTCGAACTATCAGTTTGGTTTGGCCTACTAGATTGATCTTTCTTGCAATAGGAGAAGTGCTTAGCTTTGGGTTCAATCTTGCGGTGTCCTTTCCCAGTGACAGCAGGGGCAGCAAGGCATGTATTGTATTGTTTCCATCAAAGATAAAAAGATGCGGTTTATATCATATTGCATGAGTTTATCCCTCTACATCATGTCATCTTTCTTAATGCGTTACTCTGTTCTTTATAAACTTAATACTCTAGATGCATGCTGGATAGCGGTCGATGCGTGGAGTAATAGTAGTAGATGCAGGCAGGAGTCGGTCTACTTGTCATGGACGTGATGCCTATATACATGATCATGCCTAGATAATCTCATAATTATTCGCTTTTCTATCAATTGCTCGACAGTAATTTGTTCACCCACCGTAATACTTATGCTATCGTGAGAGAAGCCACTAGTGAAACCTATGCCCCCCCCCCCCCGGGTCTATCTTTTATCATATAAGCTTTCAATCTACTTTTATTTGCATCTTTACTTTTCCTATCTATATTATAAAGTACCATAAATATAATTATCTTATCATATTATCTCTATCAGATCTCACTTTCGCAAGTGGCCGTGAAGGGATTGACAACCCCTTTATTGCGTTGGTTGCGAGTTCTTGTTTGTTTGTGTAGGTGCGTGGGACTTTTGAGGAGCCTCCTACTGGATTGATACCTTGGTTCTCAAAAACTGAGGGAAATACTTATGCTACTATTGCTGCATCACCCTTTCCTCTTCAAGGAAAACCAACACAAGCTCAAGACGTAGCATAATCACAGACGGGGTAAGGGTCCGATCACATTCAGTTAGCACAGAAAAAGCAACTTGAAGATATAGCTATAAGTGAACGTTGTTGAGGACAGAAGCGTATATAAATATAATAGGCAATGTAATCAAATAGGAAGTAAGGATAAATCCAATGTTGACGACAAACAGATTATGAAGATAACTCAATGTATGTGACGCCAAATGAAAATCTTCAAGACAGTTTGGTGGTGGCGTCACCAACTGTGTATGAAGTATTAGACCCAGACACGGTGCACAATTATCATGGCGCTCTGAAGTCAAATTCCACATTAATGCCTTCACACTGAGAGTGTATATCTTCATGAATTGAAGACACATGTTACTTCGTGTGTTGCGCACCTAAGTCATCAACATGCATAAGCATTAGGATGTGTGTCAATTCACTGGACATTCGAGGATTCTAAGATATTTAGCTCACACCGCAGATTGCAAAATCTCTTCTCGTCCAAGGTCTTCGTGAAGATATCTGCCAGTTGCTCATTAGTGTTGACGTGAATGATGTCAATGTCTTCCTTCAACACATTATCTCTGAGAAAATGATGACGAATCTGAATGTGCTTTGTCTTTGAGTGCTGAACATGATTGTGTGCAATCTTGATGGTTCTTTCATTGTCGCAGTAGAGAGGCACCATCTTCTTGTTGATGCCATAGTCCTTGCAAGTTTGCTTCATACATAGAAGTTGAGCGCAACAAGATCTAGCAGCAATATATTCAGCTTCAACAATAGATAGTGACACACAGTTCTGCTTCTTTGAAGATCAACAAACAAGTGATCAACCAAAAAAGTGGCATGTGCCTGAAGTTAACTTGTGATCCACCTTGTCACCAGCATAATCAACATCTAAGAATCCAACTAGATCAAACTCCGAGCCCTTTGGATACCATATTCCTAGAGTTGGGGTGTGAGCCAAATATCGAAGTATTCGCTTCACCGGGAGGTGATGCGACTCCTTTGCTGCCGCTTGGAATCGGGCACCCATTGATACGTCTCCAACGTATCTATAATTTTTTATTGCTCCATGCTACTTTATCTACTGTTTTGGACTATATTGGGCTTTATTTTCCACTTTTATATTACTTTTGGGACTAACCAATTAACCGGAGGCCCAGCCCAGAATTGCTATTTTTTTTTGCCTTTTTCAGTATTTCGAAGAAACAGAATATCAAACGGAGTCCAAACGGAATGAAACCTTCGGAATCGTGATTTTCCAACCGAACGTGATCCAGGAGACTTGGACCCTACTCCAAGCAGTGCTAGAGGCGGTCACGAGGGTGGAGACACCCCCCCCTCGGGCGCGCCCCCTACCTCGTGGGCCCCTCGACGCTCCACCAACGTACTCCTTCCTCCTATATATACCTACGTATCCCCGAACAATTAGAACAGGAGCCAAAAAGCTAATTCCACCGCCGCAACCTTCTGTATCCACGAGATCCCATCTTGGGGCCTGTTCCGGAGCTCCGCCGGAGGGGGCATCCATCACGGAGGGCTTCTACATCATCACCATAGCCCCTCCGATGAAGTGTGAGTAGTTTACTTCAGACCTTCGGGTCCATAGCTAGTAGCTAGATGGCTTCTTCTCTCTTTTTGGATCTCAATACAATGTTCTCCCCCTCTCTCATGGAGATTTATTCGATGTAATCTTCTTTTTGCGGTGTGTTTGTTGAGACCGATGAATTGTGGGTTTATGATCTAGTATTATCTATGGAAAATATTTTATTCTTCTCTGAATTCTTTTATGTATGATTGAGTTATCTTTGCAAGTCTCTTCGAATTATCCTTTTTGGTTCGGCCAACTAGATTGGTAGTTCTTGTAATGGGAGAAGTGCTTAGCTTTGGGTTGAATCTTGCCGTGTCCTTACCCAGTGACAGAAAGGGTTGCAAGGCACGTATTGTATTGTTGCCATCAAGGATAACAAGATGTTTTTTATCATATTGCATGAATTTATCCCTCTACATCATGTCATCTTGCTTAAAGCATTACTCCGTTTTTACTTAATACTCTAGATGCATGCTGGATAGCGGTCGATGAGTGGAGTAATAGTAGTAGATGCAGAATCATTTCGATCTACTTGTTTTGGATGTGATGCCTATATACATGATCATTGCCTAGATATACTCATAACTATGCTCAATTCTGTCAATTGATCAATAGTAATTTGTTCACCCACCGTAGAATACTTATGCTCTCGAGAGAAGCCACTAGTGAAACCTATGGCCCCCGGGTCTATTCTCATCATATCAATCTCTATCACTTTTTTACTTGCTTTGTTTTTACTTTGCCTTTTACTTTTTTACTTTGCATCTATCTATCAAAACTACCAAAAATATTATCTATCAGATCTCACTCTCGTAAGTGACGGTGAAGGGATTGACAACCCCTAAGCGTTGGTTGCGAGTTGCTATCGTTTTGTGTAGGTACGAGGGACTTGTGCGTGGTCTCCTACTAGATTGATACCTTGGTTCTCAAAAACTGAGGGAAATACTTACGCTACTTTGCTGCATCATCCTCTCCTCTTCGGGGAAATCCAATGCAGTGCTCAAGAGGTAGCAAGAAGAATTTCTGGCGCCGTTGTCGGGGAGGCTCACGCAAGCAAGTCAACAATACCAAGTACCCATCGCAATCCCTATCTCTCGCATTACATTATTTGCCATTTGCCTCTCATTTTCCTCTCCCCCACTTCACCCTTGTCGTTTTATTTGCCCTCTCTTTCCCAATCTCCTCCTCTCTTTCCCGTTTGCCTTTTTCTGTTGCCTTTATGTTTGCTTGTGTGTTGGATTACTTGTTGCCATGGCACAAGATAATACCAAATTGTGTGATTTCTCGAATACCAATAATAATGATTTCCTTAGTACTCCGATTGCTCCTCTTAATAATGATGAGTCTTGTGAAATCAATACCGCTTTGTTGAATCTTGTTATGAAAGATCAATTGGCCGGCCTTCCTAGTGAAGATGCCGCTACTCATCTAAACAATTTTGTTGATTTGTGTGATATGCAAAAGAAGAAAGATACAGATAACAATATTGTCAAATTGAAGTTATTTCCATTTTCGCTTAGAGATCGTGCTAAAGTTTGGTTTTCATCTTTGCCTAAAAATAGTATTGATTCTTGGAACAAGTGCAAAGATGCTTTTATCTCTAAGTATTTTCCTCCCGCTAAGATTATCACTCTTAGGAACGATATCATGAATTTTAAACAACTTGATCATGAGCATGTTGCCCAATCTTGGGAAAGAATGAAATTAATTCTTCGCAATTGCCCTACTCATGGTTTGAATTTATATGATCATACAAAAAATTTACGCCGGATTGAATATTTCTTCTAGAAATCTTTTACATTCTGCCGCGGGAGGCACATTTATGGAAATTACGTTAGGGGATGCCACCAAATTGCTTGATAATATTATGGCTAATTATTCTCAATGGCACACCGAAAGATCTTCTAGTAAAAAAGTGCATGTTATAGAAGAAATCAATGTTTTGAGTGAAAAGATGGATAAACTTATGAAGATGTTTGCTCCTAAAAATACTCCTCTTGATCCCAATGATATGCCTTTGTCTACTTTGCTTGAGAATAATAATGAATCTATGGATGTGAATTCTGTTGGTAGGAATAGTTTTGGAAACAATGCTTATAGAGGGAATTTTAATCCTAGGCCTTATCCTAGTAATCCTTCTAATAATTATGGAAATTTCTATAACAACTCTTATGGAAATTTTAATAAGATGCCCTCTGAATTTGAGAGTAGTGTTAAAGAGTTCATGAATTCACAAAAGAATTTTAATGCTTTGCTTGAAGAGAAATTGCTTAAAGTTGATGATTTGGCTAGGAACGTTGATAGAATTTCTCTTGAAATTGATTCTTTAAAGCTTAGATCTATTCCTCCTAAGCATGATATCAATGAGTCTCTAAAAGCCATGAGAATTTCCATTGATGAGTGCAAGGAAAGAACCGCTATGCGTGCTTCCAAAGATGCCTTTATTAAAGTGTGTTCTTCCAATTCCTATGAAAATCAAGATGAAGATATAAAAGTTATTGATGTGTCCCCCATTAAATCTTTGTTTTGCAATATGAATCTTGATGAAACTGAATATGATCTTCCTTTACCTAGAAGGCGTTCTAAGAATTCGGAGTTTCTAGATCTTGATGATGAAATTGATGAAAGTGGGATTGAAAGAAATAAAAACCTAGATGTTGCTAAACCCAATATTTTGGATCTCAAGGATTGGTTGTATTTCCTTGTTGCAATCCGTGCTAGATTCTCCTCATGCTTATAGTCAAAATAAGGCATTTACCGAACACATTGTTGATGCTTTGATGCAATCTTATGAAGAAAAACTTGAGTTGAAAGTTTCTATCCCTAGAAAACTCTATGATGAGTGGGAACCTACTATTAAAATTAAAATTAAAGATTATGAGTTTCATGCTTTGTGTGATTTGGGTGCTAGTGTCTCTACTATTCCCAAAGCTTTGTGTGATTTGCTAGATTTCCGTGATTTTGATGATTGCTCTCTAAACTTGCATCTAGCGGATTCCACTATTAAAAAACCTATGGGAAGAATTAATGATGTTCTTATTGTCGCAAATAGGAATTATGTGCCCACATATTTTATTGTTCTTGATATAGATTGCAATCCTTCATGTCCCATTATTCTTGGTAGACCTTTCCGTAGAACGATTGGTGCAATTATTGATATGAAGGAAGGGAATATTAGCTTCCAATTTCCCTTAAAGAAGGGTATGGAACACTTCCCTAGAAAGAAAATAAAATTACCATATGAATCTATCATGAGATCCACTTATGGATTGCCTACCAAAGATGGCAATACCTAGATCTTTCCTCGCTTTTATGCCTAGCTAGGGGCGTTAAACGATAGCGCTTGTTGGGAGGCAACCCAATTTTATTTTGTGTTTTTTGTTTTTGCTTCTGTTTAGGAATAAATAATCCATCTAGCTTCTGTTTGGATGTGGTTTTATCTTTTAATTAGTGTTTGTGCCAAGTAGAACCTATAGGATAACCTACGATGATAGTTGATTTGATTCTGCTGAAAAACAGAAACTTTGCGCGCACGAATATAGTTATGTTAAATCACAGGAACGTGATTTTGCGTTGATTATTTTTTATGCTGTTCAATAAACAAATTTTCCAGCACTTCCTATTTTGGTAGAATGTTTAGAGTTCAGAAGTTTGCGTTAGTTACAGATTGCTACAGACTGTTCTGTTTTTGATAGATTCTGTTTTTCGTGTGTTGTTTGCTTATTTTGATGAATCTATGGCTAGTAAAATAGTTTATAAACCATAGAGAAGTTGGAATACATTAGGTTTAACACCAAAATAAATAAAGAATGAGTTCATTACAGTACCTTGAAGTAGTCTTTTGTTTTCTTTCTCTAATGGAGCTCACGAGATTTCTGTTGAGTTTTGTGTTGTGAAGTTTTCAAGTTTTGGGTGAATTCTTTTGATGGATTATGGAACAAGGAGTGGCAAGAGCCTAAGCTTGGGGATGCCCATGGCACCCCCAAGATAATCCTAGGACACCAAAAAGCCAAAGCTTGGGGATGCCCCAGAAGGCATCCCCTCTTTCGTCCACTTCCATCGGTAATTTACTTGGAGCTATATTTTTATTCACCACATGATATGTGTTTTGCTTGGAGCGTCTTGTATTATTTGCGTCTTTGCTTGTTAGTTTACCACAATCATCCTTGCTGTACACACCTTTTGAGAGAGCCATACATGAATTGGAATTTGTTAGAATACTCTTTGTGCTTCACTCATATCTTTTGAGCTTGATAGTTTTGCTCATAGTACTTCACTTATATCTTTTGAGCGTGATAATTTTTGCTCTAGTGCTTCACTTATATCTTTTAAGAGCACGGTGGTGGATTTGTTTTAAAGAAACTATTGATCTCTCATGCTTCACTTAGATTATTTTGAGAGTCGTTAATAGCATGGTAATTTGTTTAATGTTAATATACTTGGTGTTCAAGATATGTGAACCTTTCTTTTTAGTGAATTGAATACTAAGATAAGTTTGAGGCTTGATAATTGTTTTGAGATATGGAGGTGATAATATCAAAGTCGTGCTAGTTGGGTGATTATGAATTTGAGAAATACTTGTGTTGAAGTTTGCAAGTCCCGTAGCATGCACGTATGGTTAAAGTTATGTAACAAATTTGAAACATGAAGTGTACCTGGCTTGTGCATCCTTATGAGTGGTGGTCGGGGATGAGCGATGGTATTTTCCTACCAATCTATCCCCCTAGGAGCATGTGCGTAGTACTTGATTTTTGATGAATTCTAATTTTTTTGCAATAAGTATACGAGTTCTTTTGACTAATGTTGAGTCCATGGATTATATGCACTCTCACCTTTCCGCCTTTGCTAGCCTCTTCGGTACCGTGCATTGCCCTTTCTCACCTTGAGAGTTGGTGCAAACTTCGCCGGTGCATCCAAACCCTGTGATACGATACGCTCTATCACACATAAACCTCCTTATATCTTCCTCAAAACAGCCACCATACCTACCTATTATGGCATTTCCATAGCCATTCTGAGATATATTGCCATGCAACTTCCATCATCATCATCATCACATACATTACTTTTGTCATATTGCCATTGCATGATCATGTAGTTAACATCGTATTTGTGGCAAAGCCACCATGCATTATTTTTCATACATGTCACTCTTGATTCATTGCACCATCCCGGTACACCGCCGGAGGCATTCATATAGAGTCATATCTTGTTCTAAGTTTCGAGTTGTAATCCTTATGTTGTAATCAATAGAAGTGTGATGATCATCATCATTAGAGCATTGCCCAAAAAAAGAGAAAGGCCAAAATATATATAAAAAGAAAGGCCTGAAAAAAAGGGCAATGCTACTATCTCTTTTTCCACGGTTGTGCTTCAAAGTAGCACCTTGTTCTTCATGTAGTGAGTCTCATAAGTTGTCTTTTTTATATTAGTGGGAATTTTTCATTATAGAACTTGGCTTGTATATTCCTACGATGGGCTTCCTCAAATGCCCTAGGTCTTCATGAGCAAGCAAGTTGGATGCACACCCACTAGTTTTCTTTCGTTGAGCATTCATAGCTCTAGTGCATCCGTTGCATGGCAATCCCTACTCCTCATGTTGACATCAATTGATGGGCATCTGCATAGCCCGTTGATTAGCCTCGTCAACGTGAGACTTTCTCCTTTTTTGTCTTCTCCACACAATCCCCATCATCATATTCTATTCCACCCATAGTGCTATATCCATGGCTCACGCTCGTGTATTGCGTGAAGGTTGAAAAAGTTTGAGATTATTTAAGTATGAAACAATTGCTTGGCTTGTCATCGGGGGTATATAAGTTGGGAACATCTTTGTGTGATGAAAATGAAGCATAGCCTAACTATATGATTTTGTAGGGATGAACTTTCTTTTGCCATGTTATTTTGAGAAGACGTGATTGCTTTGATTAGTATGCTTGAAGTATTATTTTTTTTGTGTCAATATGAACTTTTGTCTTGAATCTTTTGGATCTGAATATTCATAACACAATTAAGAAGTTTTACATTGAAATTATGCCAAAGTATCACTCCGCATCAAAAATTCTTTTTTAGCATTTACCTACTCGAGGATGAGCAGGAATTAAGCTTGGGGATGCCTGATACGTCTCCAATGTATCTATAATTTTTGATTGCTCCATGCTACTTTATCTACCGTTTTGGACTATATTGGGCTTTATTTTCCACTTTGATATTACTTTTGGGACTAACCTATTAACTGGAGGCCCAACCCAGAATTGTTGTTTTTTGCCTTTTTCAGTATTTCGAAGAAACAGAATATCAAACGGAGTCCAAACGGAATGAAACCTTCGGGATCGTGATTTTCCAACCGAACGTGCTCCAGGAGACTTGGACCCTACTCCAAGCAGTGCCAGAGGCGGTCACGAGGGTGGAGGGCACGCCCCCCTACCTCGTGCGCCCCTCGACGCTCCACCGACGTACTCTTCCTCCTATATATACCTACGTATCCCCGAACAATCAGAACAGGAGCCAAAAACCTAATTCCACCGCCGCAACCTTCTGTATCCACGAGATCCCATCTTGGGGCCTGTTCCGGAGCTCCGTCGGAGGGGGCATCCATCACGGAGGGCTTCTACATCATCACCATAGCCCCTCCGATGAAGTGTGAGTAGTTTACTTCAGACCTTCGGGTCCATAGCTAGTAGCTAGATGGCTTCTTCTCTCTTTTTGGATCTCAATACAATGTTCTCCCCCTCTCTCATGGAGATCTATTCGATGTAATCTTCTTTTTGCGGTGTGTTTGTTGAGACCGATGAATTGTGGGTTTATGATCCAGTATTATCTATGGAAAATATTTGATTCTTCTCTGAATTCTTTTATGTATGATTGAGTTATCTTTGCAAGTCTCTTCGGATTATCCTTTTTGGTTCGGCCAACTAGATTGGTAGTTCTTGCAATGGGAGAAGTGCTTAGCTTTGGGTTGAATCTTGCCGTGTCCTTACCCAGTGACAGAAAGGGTTGCAAGGCACGTATTGTATTGTTGCCATCGAGGATAACAAGATGGAGTTTTTATCATATTGCATGAATTTATCCCTCTACATCATGTCATCTTGCTTAAAGCATTACTCCGTTTTTACTTAATACTCTAGATGCATGCTGGATAGCGGTCGATGAGTGGAGTAATAGTAGTAGATGCAGAATCATTTCGATCTACTTGTTTTGGATGTGATGCCTATATACATGATCATTGCCTAGATATACTCATAACTATGCTCAATTCTGTCAATTGCTCAACAGTAATTTGTTCACCCACCATAGAATACTTATGCTCTCGAGAGAAGCCACTAGTGAAACCTATGGCCCCCGGGTCTATTATCATCATATCAATCTCTATCACTTTACTTACTTGCTTTGTTTTTACTTTGCCTTTTACTTTTTTACTTTGCATCTATCTATCAAAAATACCAAAAATACTATCTATCAGATCTCACTCTCGTAAGTGACCGTGAAGGGATTGACAACCCCTAAGAGTGTTGGTTGCGAGTTGCTATCGTTTTGTGTAGGTACGAGGGACTTGTGCGTGGTCTCCTACTGGATTGATACCTTGGTTCTCAAAAACTGAGGGGAATACTTATGCTACTTTGCTGCACCATCCTCTCCTCTTCGGGGAAATCCAACGCAGTGCTCAAGAGGTAGCACCCATGCAAATGCTAAGCATTGTATCTGGCCTAGATGCACATAAGTACAATAAAGAACCAATCATGGAGTGGTATACCTTTTGATCGAACTCTCTACCATTGTCGTCGAAGCCCAACTAACCATTGGTTGGCATTAGCGTCTTGTAGCCCTTGCAATCTTGCATTCCAAACTTTTTCAGACAATCTTTGAGATACTTCCCTTGAGATATGAAGGTTCCATTGCTTTTTTGACAGATCTGAAGACCGAGAATGAATTTCAGCTCCCCCATCATGGACATCTGATATTGCTCTTGCATCATATGACTGGATTCATCACTGTATCTCTTGTCGATGCAGCAGAAGATAATGTCATCCACATAGATTTGTCATACATATAGTTCTCCATCATATGTCTTCGTGAAGAGAGTGGGATTCAGAGAACCGTGTTTGAAGCCTTTGCTCTTCGGGAATTCTTTGAGTGTGTCATACCAAGCACGAGGCGCTTGTTTGAGGCCATATGATGCCTTGTTGAGCTTGCATACCATGTCAGGATGCTTGGGATCTTCAAAACCAGGTGGTTGAGCAACATAGACTTCTTCTTCAAGTTTGTCGTGGAGGAAATGCTCTTCACATGCATTTGGTATAGAAGGATATTGTTGTGATTTGCATAAGCTAGCAGTATGCGAATGGCTTCAAATCTAGCCACAGGAGCAAAGGTTTCTTTGAAGTCAATTCCCTCTACTTGTGTGTACCCTTGAGCAACGAGTCGAGCTTTGTTTCTGACAAATTGTCCATGTTCATCTTGTTTGCTGTGATAGATTTATTTGGTGCCAATGATATTGTGCTTGCGCGGATCAGGATGTTTGACAAGCTCCCGGACATTATTGAGCTCAAATTGTTGAAGCTCTTCTTGCATAGCTTGAATCCATTCTGCTCCCATGAAGGCTTCATCAACCTTTTTGGGTTCAGATATGGAGACGAATGTAAAATGCCCACAAAAGTTGGCTAGTTATGTAGCCCTTGATCGAGGTAGTGGACCAGGTGCACTGATACTGTCAATAATCTTCTCAATCTAAACTTCATTTGCCACACGAGGATGAACAGGGCAAAGACTTTGCTGTTGCTAATCATTGTCTTCATTTCAGCATTATCTTTAGGCCTAGCATTGTCTTCACGCTGAACAAGGGCTGGAATCACAACTTCATCATCACCTTGTTCCTTAGTGGGTATATATGATTTCTCCAGTACCCATTAGCTTGATGGATTCACTAGCTGGAACTTCATCTAGCACACTTGGCAGGTGCTCTCTTTGCGAGCCGTTAGTCTCATCGAACCGCACATCTACAGTTTCAACCACTTTATAGTGAATGATGTTGAAGACCCTGTAGGTTTGCGAATCCATTCTGTAGACAAGAATGAAACCCTCATGTGTTTTTGGTGCAAATTTGAAAGTGTGATGTGGATCTGTTATCCAACACCTAGCACTGAAGACTTCGAAATAACTTACATTTGGCTTCTTACCAGTGAGTAGTTCATAAGATGTCTTCTTGAAGAACTTGTGAAGATATACTCTGTTGATGATGTGACATGCAGTATCAATGGCTTCAGGCCAGAATTTTCTTGGAGTCTTGTACTCATCAAGCATCATACGCGCCATCTCAATGAGAGTCTTGTTCTTGCGCTCCACGACGCCATTCTGCTGAGCGGTATATGGAGCAGATAGCTCATGAGTGATGTGAAGCATATCAAGATAGGTGTGGGGACCAGTGTTCTTGACCTCAGTGCCATTATCACTCCTGATGTGCTTGATCTTGATGCCATAGTTGGTCATGGCACGATAGACGAATCGCCTGAAGACATCCTACACTTAATCTTGTAGAGAATTATGTGCACCCAAGTATATCTAGAGTAATCATCAACAATTACGAAGCCATAAATATGTGCAGTGGTAGTAAGGGTAGAGTAGTGAGTAGGGCCAAATAAGTCCATGTGAAGCAGCTCAAAGGGACGAGATGTCGTCATGATTGTCTTCGAGGGATGCTTGGCCCTAGTCATCTTCCCAGCTTCGCAAGCACCACATAGATGGTCCTTCTTTAACTTGACGCCCTCAATGCCAATGATGTGCTTCTTCTTCACAAGTGTGTGCAAGTTCCTCATGCCCGCATGTCCTAGCTTTCGATGCCAAAGCCAACACTCTGAAGCTTTTTCTAGAAGACATATGGCAAGTTGTGGTCGTGCGGAGAAATCTACCATATACAGGTCACCTCTTCGATAACCATCAAAAACTCAAGATTTGTCATAAGCCATTAGCGCAAGACATCAATATTTTCAAATATCACAATCATGTCAAGATCACAAAGCATTGAGACAGACATTAGGTAGTATCCAAGGGATTCAACAAGCATCACTTTATCCATGTGTTGATCCTTTGAGATAGCAACCCTACCTAGACCTAATACCTTACTTTTTTACTAGTGTCAGCAAAAGTGATATGGCTTTTTGTAGATGGTTGAAGAGTAGAGTCCATGCGAAGACTTCGATCACCATTCATGTGGTTTGTGCAGCAACTATCCATGATCCATTCATTGGCTTTCAGAGGTGTACCTTATAGAGCAGTTAGTAGGATAGCCTTCACCAAGAGTGTTGTGAAGAACAAACATGTATCAATAGAGACGTTCATCATAGGTAAGCATAGCTAAGGATATGATAGGACGATCATCAAGAAAACCATGGGCAAAGTAAATGATAAGACCATTTTGACATTTGATCTTGTGCCCAACAAGATTTTTCAGATCCCCAACATTGCCTTCTGAAGTAATTGATTTTTGGCTGGAGACCCGACCCTGCAAGAGAAGTTAATTCTTCTTAACCACCCACCTCTGGAGGGGTGGCTTAGAACCAATGATCCTAAGTGCAGCATCTAAGAGTTTTGGCCTTGACGCCCTAGAAAATAGTTTCACAGGAGGTGAATAGTACTCAAATGAATAAGCAGAAAAGTTCTTTGATTTGTGAGCATAGTGGTTCGAAGAAACATGCTCATATTCATGAGCCCGATGATAGTTTTCCCTGCAAAACATTGGCGTTAGGGTGACCATATGAGGTCCTCTGTCTATATGAAGCCTTTGGTCCATATGAAGCCTTTGGTTTGAGGTTGGTCTTCTTCCCTAGTGGTGTCATGCCAACATTCACCGAAAGCTTTTCAAGAAGACTTTTTGGGAATCCAGATCTTCTACATAGGAGAGCCATTCCTGCAGTTAGTACCAATAAACCTAGCAAATACTTTACCATTCTGACTCTTGAATAGTTTACAGTTGGAGTCAAATGACTCATCAATGATAATGGGCTTAGCACAATTATAGCCAGATAGAGTGGATGGGTCCACAGGAGGTTCCTTTGCAACAACCCATGTGGTATTGGGGTATTTCTCAGGTGTCCAGTATGAACCGTCCACTTTCATGTTCCTTTCAAAGCCAACACCCTCTTTCCTAGGGTTTCGGTTCAGGATCTGCTTCTTGAGGACATTGCAGAGAGTTTGATGCCCTTTGAGGCTTTTGTACATGCCTGTTTCAAGCAATGTCTTCAACCTAGCATTCTCATCAACAATAGTAGTGGTATCCTTAGGTGAGGGGTTAGTTATGATACGTCTCCAACGTATCTATAATTTTTTATTGCTCCATGCTACTTTATCTACTGTTTTAGGCAATATTGGGCTTTATTACCCACTTTTATATTATTTTTGGGACTAACCTATTAACCGGAGGCCCAGCCTAGATTTGCTGTTTTATGCCTATTTCAGTGTTTCGAGGAAAAGGAATATCAGACGGAGTCAAAACGGAACGAAATCAACTGGAGAAGTTAATTTTGGAAGGAAACCAACCAGATGGGCTTGGAGTGCACGTCAGGGGAGTCCCGGGCTGCCCATGAGGGTGGGAAGGGCCCCCCTGGGCGCGCCCCCTACCTTGTGAGCACCCTGGAGGTCCACCGACGTACCCCTGCACCCATATATACCTATGTACCCTAAAACTTCCAGAACAGAAGATAGATCGTGAGTTCCGCCGCCGCAAGCCTCTATAGCCACCAAAAACCAATCGGGACCCTGTTCCGGCACCCTGCCGGAGGGGGATCCCATCACCGAAGGCCATCTTCATCATCCCGGCGCTATCCATGATGAGGAGGGAGTAGTTCACCCTCGGGGCTGAGGGTATGTACCAGTAGCTATGTGTTTGATCTCTCTCTCTCGTGTTCTCTCTCGTGTTCCTCTATGGCACAACCTTGATGTATCCCGAGCTTTGTTATTGTAGTTGGATCTTATGATGTTTCTCCCCCTCTACTCTCTTGTGATGAATTGAGTTTCCCCTTTGAAGTTATCTTATCGGATTGAGTCTTTTATGAGAACACTTGATGTATGTCTTGCCGTGATTATCTGTGGTGATAATGGGATATCATGTGCCACTTGATGTATGTTTTGGTGATCAACTTGCGGGTTTCGTGACATTGGGAACCTATGCATAGGGGTTGGCACACGTTCTTGACACTCCGGTAGAAACTTTGGGGCACTTTTTGAAGTACTTTTATGTTGGTTGGATGAATCTGAGATTGTGTGATGCAGATCGTATAATCATGCCCACGAATACTTGAGGTGACAATGGAGTATCTAGGTGACATTAGGGTTTTGGTTGATTTGTGTCTTAAGGTGTTATTATAGTATGAACTGTTTTATAGATTGATCCGAAAGAATAACTTTGAGGTGGTTTCATACCCTACCATAATCCCTACGTTTGTTCTCCGCTATTAGTGGCTTCGGAGTGACTCTTTGTTGCATGTTGAGGGCTTGTCATATGTTCTATCTATGTTATTATTGTTGAGAGAACTTGCACTAGTGAAAGTATGAACCCTAGGCCTTGTTTCCTATCATTGCAATACCGTTTACGCTCAATTTTATCACTTGTTACCTTGCTGTTTTTATATTTTCAGATTACAAATACCTTTATCTACCATCCATATTGCACTTGTATCACCATCTCTTTGTCGAACTAGTGCACCTATACAATTTACCATTGTATTGGGTGTGTTGGGGACACAAGAGACTCTTTGTTATTTGGTTGCAGGGTTGCTTGAGAGAGACCATCTTCATACTACGCCTCCTACGGATTGATAAACCTTAGGTCATCCACTTGAGGGAAATTTGCTACTGTCCTACAAACCTATGCACTTGCAGGCCCAACAACGTCTACAAAAAGAAGGTTGTGTAGTAGACATCAAGCTCTTTTCTGGCGCCGTTGCCAAGGAGGTGAGTGCTTGAAGGTATATCTTTAGATCTTGCAATCGAATCTTTTTGTTTCTTGTTTTAGCACTAGTTTAGTTTATAAAAAGAAAACTACCAAAAAATGGAGTTGAGTTTGTCTCATACGCTTCACATTTTTAATATCTTTCGTGAGTATGATGGAAAGGATAATTGTACTCAAGTGCAAGAAGAAGAAATCTATAGAATGTTTGGCACTAAATATTTGAATGATGAGTATGATTGCAATGTTGTTAGTATGAATTCCTTGAATATCCATGATGCTAATGATATGCCAAGCCACAAGCTTGGGGAAGCTATGTTTGATGAAGATGATATTTTTTGTCTCCCAAGTTTTGATATGCAAAGTTGTTATGATGATATCATGCCTCCTACTTATGATGATTATATTGATGAAAGTGGGTTAGTCTTAAAGGTGCTAGTCATATGCTTCATGATGCTCCCATTATGTTTCAATTCTTATCTTTTATGTGAGCATCATTGTCATCATCATGCCTAGCTAGAAAGGCATTAAAGAAAAGCGCTTGTTGGGAGACAACCCAGTATTTATCCTTACTGTTTTTGTGTGTCCACATGATTATTCTACTGTATTAATCATATTTTATAGCTTTTGTTTCAATAAAGTGCCAAGTAAGACCTTTAGGATAGCTTATGGTGATAGTTGTGTTGATCCTGCTGAAAATCAGAAACTTTTGCACCCAGTAAATTAGTTTTGTTAATTCACAGAAACGTGATTCTGATCTGATTCTTTTTGCTCTGGATTGGTACACAAATTTCTTAGGACTTCCTAATTTGGTAGGATTTTTGGAGTTCCAGGAGTATACGTTTGATACAGATTACTACAGACTGTTCCGTTTTTGACAGATTCTGTTTTCTATGTGTTGTTTGCTTATTTTGATGAATCTATGAGTAGTATCGGAGGGTATGAACCATAGATAAGTTGGAGTACAGTAGATATTACACAAATATGAATTTAGAATGAGTTCATTACAGTACCTAAGTGGTGGTTTTATTTTCTTATACTAACGGAGCTTACGAGTTTTGTTTTGAGTTTTGTGTGGTTGAAGTTTTCAAGTTTTGGGTAAAGATTCGATGGACTATGGAATAAGGAGTGGCAAGAGCCTAAGATTGGGGATGCCCAAGGCACCCCCAGGTAATATTCAAGGAAAACCAAGAGCCTAAGCTTGGGGATGCCCCGGATGGCATCCCCTCTTTCGTCTTCGTTCATCGGTAACTTTACTTGGAGCTATATTTTTATTCACCACATGATATATGTTTTGCTTGGAGCGTCAATTTGTTTTGTTAATTTTTGCTTTCTGTTAGTTATAATAATGTTTTGCATCTTTAGTTTCAATAAAAAGGTCAAGGATAGCCTTTGCCATGCTTATTTTGCTAGTTTGCATGTTGCTGTTTGAAAACAGAAAGTTTAACGCTGTTGCAAAAATTCCCTAGAAAATTCAGATAATGGTCTAACATTGAATATTTTTGCATATTAATCTCTGATAAATTTATTACAGTGGGAATTTTATTTCATAATTTTTTGAGTCAGGGAAGTATTGATACTCTTGCATTCTTTACAGACTGTACTGTTTTGGCAGATTGCTGTTATGGTTGCATTGTTTGCATATGTTTGTTTATTTAATGATTCTATTTGAGGATAGAAGTATTAAATATGCAGAGGCATTTAGTATTCAATGTTGAATAATAATTTCAGTGATTTGTTACAGTAGAAAATGATAAGGTTTTGCATTGGTTTATACTAACCTATCTCACGAGTTCTTGTTGAGTTTGTTGTGAATGAAGCCTTTAATAAAAAGAGAAACCATGATATGAGAGGAATTAAGGAGACACAAAAGCTCAAGCTTGGGGATGCCCAAGGCACCCCAAGATAATATTTCAAGAAGTCTCAAGCATCTAAACTTGGGGATGCCCTGGTAGGCATCCCACCTTTCTTCTTCAACAACTATCGGTTAGTATCGGTTGAGCCTAAGTTTTTGCTTCTTCACATGAGTTGGCTATCCTTGAAATGTAGTTTCTTTAGCTTTGCTTGCTGTTTGAATAAAGTATCAAGATCTGAAATTATTAAATGAGAGAGAGTCTTCGCATAGTTGCATAATTATTTAGCTACTCATTGATCTTCACTTATATCTTTCGGAGTAGTTTGTTGTTGCTCTAGTGCTTCACTTATATCTTTTAGAGCATGGTGGTAGTTTTATTTTGGAGAAATAGTTGAACTCTCATGATTCACTTAGATTATTTTGAGAGTCGTTAATAGCATGGTAATTTGCTTAATATTAATATACTTGGTATTCAAGATATGTGAACCTTTCTTTTGAGTGAATTGAATACTAAGATAAGTTTGATGCTTGATAATTGTTTTGGGATATGGAGGTAATAATATCAAAGTCGTGCTAGTTGAGTAATTGTTAATTTAAGAAATGCTTTTGTTGAAGTTTGCAAGTCCCGTAGCGTGCACGTATGGTTAAAGTTGTGTAACAAATTTGAAACATGAAGTGTACCTGGCTTGTGCATCCTTATGAGTGGCGGTCGGGGACGAGCGATGGTCTTTTCCTACAATCTACCCCCCTAGGAGCATGCATGTAGTACTTAATTTTTGATGACTTCTAAATTTTTGCAATAAGTATATGAGTTCTTTGACTAATGTTGAGTCCATGGATTATACGCACTCTCACCTTTTCGCCTTTGCTAGCCTCTTCGGTACCGTGCATTGCCCTTTCTCACCTTGAGAGTTGGTGCAAACTTTGCCGGTGCATCCAAACCCCGTGATACGATACGCTCTATCACACATAAACCTCCTTATATCTTCCTCAAAACAGCCACCATACCTACCTATCATGGCATTTCCATAGCCATTCCGAGATATATTGACATGCAACTTCCATCATCATCATCATGACATACATTACTTTTGTCATATTGCCATTGCATGATCATGTAGTTGACATCGTATTTGTGGCAAAGCCACCATGCATTATTTTCCATACATGTCACTCTTGATTCATTGCACCATCCCGGTACACCGTCGGAGGCATTCATATAGAGTCATATCTTGTTCTAAGTTTCGAGTTGTAATCCTTGTGTTGTAGTCAATAGAAGTGTGATGATCATCATTATTAGAGCATTGCCCAAATAAAAAAAAGAGAAAGGCCAAAAAGAAAAAAAGAAAGGCCCAAAAAAAAGAAAAAAAGAAAATCAAAAAGGGCAATGCTACTATCTCTTTTTCCACACTTGTGCTTCAAAGTAGCACCTTGTTCTTCATGTAGTGAGTCTCATATATTGTGCTTCAAAGTAGCACCTTGTTCTTCATGTAGTGAGTCTCATATATTGTGCTTCAAAGTAGCACCTTGTTCCTTATGTAGTGAGTCTCATAAGTTGTCTTTTTATACTAGTGGCAATTTTTCATTATAGAACTTGGCTTGTATATTCCTACGATGGGCTTCCTCAAATGCCCTAGGTCTTCGTGAGCAAGCGAGTTGGATGCACACCCACTAGTTTTCTTTTGTTGAGCATTCATAGCTCTAGTGCATCCGTTGCATGGCAATCCCTACTCCTCATGTTGACATCAATTGATGGGCATCTCCATAGCCCGTTGATTATCCTCGTCAATGTGAGACTTTCTCCTTTTTTGTCTTCTCCACACAATCCCCATCATCATATTCTATTCCACCCATAAGTGCTATATCCATGGCTCACGCTCATGTATTGCGTGAAGGTTGAAAAAGTTTGAGATTATTTAAGTATGAAACAATTGCTTGGCTTGTCATCGGGGGTATAGAAGTTGGGAACATCTTTGTGTGACGAAAATGAAGCATAGCCTAACTATATGATTTTGTAGGGATGAACTTTCTTTTGCCATGCTATCTTGGGAAGACATGATTGCTTTGATTAGTATGCTTGAAGTATTATTATTTTTGTGTCAATATGAACTTTTGTCTTGAAACTTTCGGATCTGAATATTCATACCACAATTAAGAAGATTTACATTGAAATTATGCCAAAGTATCACTCTGCATCAAAAATTCTTTTTTATCGTTTACCTACTCGAGGACAATCAGGAATTAAGCTTGGGGATGCCTGATACGTCTCCAACGTATCTATATTTTTTATTGCTCCATGCTACTTTATCTACTATTTTAGGCAATATTGGGCTTTATTATCCACTTTTATATTATTTTTGGGACTAACCTATTAACCGGAGGCCCAACCCAGATTTGCTGTTTTATGCCTATTTCAATGTTTCGAGGAAAAGGAATATCAGACGGAGTCAAAACGGAACAAAATCAACTGGAGAAGTTAATTTTGGAAGGAAACCAACCAGATGGGCTTGGAGTGCATGTCAGGGGAGTCCCGGGCTGCCCACGAGGGTGGGAGGCGCCCCCCTGGGCACGCCCCCTACCTCGTGAGCACCCTGGAGGTCCACCGACATACCCCCTGCACCCATATATACCTACGTACCCTAAAACTTCCAAAATAGAAGATAGATCGGGAGTTCCGCCGCCGCAAGCCTCTGTAGCCACCAAAAACCAATCGGGACCCTGTCCCGGCACCCTGCCGGAGGGGGATCCCATCACCGGAGGCCATCTTCATCATCCCGGCGCTATCCATGACGAGGAGGGAGTAGTTCACCCTCGGGGCTGAGGGTATGTACCAGTAGCTATGTGTTTGATCTCTCTCTCTCTTGTGTTCTCTCTCATGTTCCTTTATGGCACGATCTTTATGTATCCCGAGCTTTGCTATTGTAGTTGGATCTTATGATGTTTCTCCCCCTCTACTCTCTTGTGATGAATTGAGTTTCCCCTTTGAAGTTATCTTATCGGATTGAGTCTTTTATGAGAACACTTGATGTATGTCTTGCCGTGATTATCTGTGGTGACAATGGGATATCATGTGCCACTTGATGTATGTCTTGGTGATCAACTTGCGGGTTTCGTGACATTGGGAACCTATGCATAGGGGTTGGCATGCGTTCTTGACTCTTCGGTAGAAACTTTGGGGCACTTTTTGAAGTACTTTTATGTTGGTTGGATGAATCTGAGATTGTGTGATGCATATCGTATAATCATGCCCACGGATACTTGAGGTGACAATGGAGTATCTAGGTGACATTAGGGTTTTGGTTGATTTGTGTCTTAAGGTGTTATTCTAGTACGAACTCTTTTATAGATTGATCGAAAGAATAACTTTGAGGTGGTTTCGTACCCTACCATAATCTCTACGTTTGTTCTTGTAAGTGCATCTAGTGCCACCCCTAGTTGGTTTTGGAGTATTGACGACAAAGTTGGTTGAGGGACTAATGCGTTTGTGAGAATTGCAGGATAACGCAGGTAGTGTCCCTCATTGATTCGGTTTACCTACCGGAGATGACCCCTAAAAATGTATGAAGACATTGAAGACAATGGTGGTATGAGAAGATATTCATATTGAAGACTATGACATGAGAAGACATTGCGTGAAGACTATGGAGCGCGAAGACTGTGTGGTTTTGTTGTTTCCTTTTCTTCTTTGTTGAGTCATAGGAACCACCGTACTGTTAAGTGGGGTCCAAGTGAACTAAGTCAGAGTGACTGGAGTGATGCTCAACCCAAATCCTATGTCTTCGAGCGAAGACAATGAGAGCAAATCTTATCCAGAGCTGGATGAGTCAGCTTTGCTTGTAGCCCAAGTAAAGTTGCCGCGTGTGTTTGAAATCTGACCGTTGGAACACGTGTCAGTTCCTTAGTGACCCAGGGTCATTTCGGACAAATCAGGTCGGGTTGCCTTGTGGCTATAAATAGCCCACCCCCTACACCATAAATTGGTGGCTGCTCAGAGTTAGTGCACGGCTTTTGTCGTTTGAGAGCAACCCACCTCGAAGCATTTGAGAGAGAGAAATCCTTGCGAGGAAAAAGCCCAAACACCCAGAGCCAAAGAGTGTTAGGCATCACTGAAGTCTTTCTGTCTGTGTGACCTAAAGACTTATTACACTTGAGGACTGTGTATCCTCCAGCCGGTTAGGCGTCGCGTTCTGAGCATCCAAGAGTCATTGTGGATCGCCGGTGAATGAAGTCTGTGAAGGTTCGGAAGTCTACCTTGAAGACTTACCAGAGTGATTGGTTGAGGACTGTGTGTCCTTAGTTCAAGGAGAATACGGTGAGGACTTGGTGTCCTGAGTTGCGTGCTCAGCGACTGGGTGTCCGGGACTGTGTGTCCTCGAGTTTAAATACTCAGCCGCTCCAACCATACGTACAGTTGTCACAGCAACTGGAACTAGTCCAACAAATCTTGTGTCTTCAACAAGTGATTGGTTCTATCCTCTCCCTTCCTTTACTTAAGTTTGTCTTCGTGAAGTCATTGCCTATCTGTGTATCTGTTTGACTTCATGGCTTGACTACTACTGTTAATTGGCTTCATACTATCTTCCATCCTGATCCTTACTACTTAGCTGCTATTAGTCCTGCACTTTCACATCATTGCATACTTGACTATGGCTTGCTTATGGTAGTTTATGTTCCGCTGCATATCAACTAGGTCATTACTATTGTTTGTCTTCGAAACTTCCAAGTTTTCAAGACTTTCATAAAAATTGCCTATTCACCCCCCCCCCCCTCCAGTCGATACTAGCACTTTCAATTGGTATCAGAGCAAGGTAGTCCCTTGTTCTGTGTGATTCGGTTTAACCACCTGGAGTTTCAGCTATGTCGACTGCAGGGATAATCAAAGTCTCCGCTGCTTGTCCGGTGTTCGATGGAACTGAATATCCCTACTGGAAGAATAAGATGCGCATGCATCTTGAAGCCACTGATGTCAACCTCTGGTATGTCGTCAAGAACGGCGTTCCCAAAACTGATGAAGGTGTCACCCCCACTGATGTCAAGAAGTTCATTCAACTGGACTCTACTGCAAAGAACATCATCTGTGGTCATCCGACCAAAGGACAGTATGGCCGTGTGAGTGCTCTGGAAACGTCGAAGCTAATCTGGGACCGGCTATCTGAGGTCTATGAAGGTCATCGTACTCATCATGATCCTTGGTTTGAGGATTACAAGGAGTCTCTTAAGGATATGACCTTTGCACCTGAATCGACATCATCTTCACCATGCCTTATGGCAAGGGGTACTGAGGTAACTGAATGCTACCTCTCTGAAACTAGTGATGATGAATCAGGTGATGAATTTGGCCCCAGTTATGTCAAACTTGCTTCCCTTGCCACTAAACAACAAAGAGTCTTGGAAAAGGTTCAAGACATGCTTAATAAGAGCGATGATATGTTGGGTGAAGAAATGGATCAGTCAAAAGCTTTGGCTGAGAGTCTTCAGAGACTTCAGTCCAAGTTTGACGCCCTTCAAGATCAACATAATGCTTTCTTGTCTGATCATGAGAAGCTTTCTTCTGAATGTCTTCAAAGAAAGCTAGACCTTGAAAAGATAAGAGTGGATTATGAAGATCTTCAGAAGGAGCGCGATTCATTACTTGCTCAACAAATCAGCATTACACAGAATGAATTTGAACCACCATGTCTAAAATGCATTGAACATGATAACACTACCTCTGTTGCTGAATGTTCCAATACCGCTACTGTTTCATTGTCTTCACCTACTGATGTGGTTACTAACCCCTCTGCGGAGGATACCACTGCTATTGCTGATGAAAATGCTATGTTGAAGACATTGCTTGAAACAGGGATGTACAAAAGTTTGAAGGGACATCAGACACTCTGCGATGTCCTCAAAAAGCAAATTCTGAACCGAAACCCTAGGAAAGAGGGTGTGGGGTTCGAGAGGAAAATGAATGTTGATGGCTCCTACTGGAAGCCTGAGCAGTATCCCAAAACCACTTGGGTTGCTGCAAAGGAACCTTCAGTGGATCCATCCACTTTATCTGGATTTACCTGTGCTAATCCTATTATCATTGATGAATCCTTTGATGCAAACTATAAACGGTTCAAAAATTAGAATGGTGAAGTGTTTGCCAGGTATATTGGTACTACTGCAGGAATGGACCACCTATGAAGAAGATCTGGGTTCCCAAAAGCTGTCTTGAGAATCTTCCAGTGAATGTCATCATGACACCACCAGGGAAGAAGACAAACCCCAGACCAAAGGCATCATATGGTCCAACGGCTTCATACGAACACAGGACTCACTTGAGTCACCCTAACGCCAATGTTTTCCAGGGAAATCATACTCAGACTCATGAATATGAGCATGTGTCTTCAAACCGCTATGTTCATAGAACTAAGAACTTTTCTGCTTATTCACATGAGTATCATTCATCTCCTGCAAGGCTATTTGCTAGGGCTTCAAAGCCGAAATTCTCAGATGCTACACTTAGACTAATTGCTTCTAAGCCACCCTTGAAAATGTGGGTGGTGAAGAAGAATTAACTCTCTTTTGCAGAATGTGGTCTCCAGCCAGCAATCAAAGGCGTCCGATATTATTGCTGGGGACCTAAAACATAAAGGGACGCATGATAAAATGACTTACTATGTATTCCACATATGAATCTCTTATCTGTCATACTGTGTGTTCTAATCTTGATCTAAGCTGTGATAATCCTAGTGTGTGTCAAATGCTTATGCTTCACAACATACCTTGTGAAGCCTATCCTCCTAACTGCACTGTAGGGCATGTCACCAAAAGCTTCAGAATGGATTATTGACAGCGGATGCACTAATCATATGACTGGTGATCGAAGTCTTCTCATGGACTCAACCTTACGTCCATCCGACAAGAGTCACATCACATTTGCCGACACTGGTAAAAGCAAGGTATTGGGTCTAGGTAGAGTTGCAATCTCAAAGGATCAACACATGGATAAAGTGATGATTGTTGAATCCCTTGGCTTCAACTTAATGTCTGTCTCAATGCTTTGTGACTTAAACATGATTGTGCTATTTGGAAAATATCGTTGCCTTATACTAATGGAATCTGACAAGTCTCTAGTCTTTGAAGGATATAGGAAAGATGATCTATACATGGTAGATTTCTCAGCAGGACCACAACTTGCCGTATGTCTTCTCATAAAAGCTTCAGAATGCTGGCTCTGGCATCGAAGGCTAGGACATGTTGGGATGAGGAACTTACACTCACTCGTCAAGAAGAAGCATGTCATTGGCATCGAGGATGTCAAGTTCAAGAAAGATCATTTGTGTGGTGCCTGTGAAGCTGGAAAGATGACAAGGGCAAAGCACCCCTCGAAGACAATCATGACAACATCTCAACCCTTTGAGCTGTTACACATGGACTTATTTGGACCTACTCACTACTCCACCCTCACAACAACTGCCTGTCTCTATGACTTCGTCATTGTTGATGACTACTCAAGATACACATGGGTTCATATAATTCTTTACAAGACTGAAGTGCAAGATGTCTTCAGGCGCTTCGCCAATCGAGCAATGAACAATTATGGCGTGAAGATCAAGCATATCAGAAGTGACAATGGCACTGAATTCAAGAACACAGGACTTGATTTGTATCTGGATACAATGGGAATCACTCATGAGTTCTCTGCTCCATACACACCTCAGCAAAATGGCATCGTTGAGCGCAAAAACAAAACCCTCATTGAGATGGCTCGAACAATGCTAGATGAATACAAGACACCAAGAAAGTTCTGGCCTAAAGCTATTGATACAACATGTCACATCATCAACCGTGTCTACATCCATAAGCTTCTGAACAAAACATCCTATGAGCTCCTTACTAGCAAGAAGCCAAATGTCAGTTACTTCAGAGTATTTGGAGCTAGATGCTGGATCAAGGATCCCCATCACAAGTCAAAATTTGCACCTAAGGCTCACGAAGGCTTCATGCTTGGCTATGGAAAGGACTCACACTCCTACATAGTCTTCAACCTCTTTCTCTACAAGATCGTCGAAACTGTGGATGTAAGATTTGATGAAACCAATGGTTCACAAAGAGAACTCCTGCCAAGTACACTAGATGAAGCTCCTCCAAGCGAATCTATCAAGCTGATGGGAAATGGTGAAATCATGCCTTCTGAAGCATAGCCTGAAGAGGAACTTATCATCTCTGCACCAAATCAACCTGAAGACAATGCTCAGACCGAAGACAATCCTCCCAATGATGACAATGATCAGCAAGAGCAAAGTCTTCGTCTTGTTCATCGTCGTGTTGCAAATGAAGTACAAATCGAGAAGATAATTGACAGCATCAATGCGCCTGGTGCGCTTACTCACTCAAGAGCAACACAGGTAGCAAACTTCTATGGGCACTTTTCATTGTGTCAATATCAGAACCCAAGAAAGTTGTTGAAGCTTTTATGGGACCTGAATGGATTCAAGCCATGCAAGAAGAACTTCAATAGTTCAAGCTGAATAATGTTTGGGAACTTGTCAAGCGACCTGACCCTCGCAAGCATAACATTATTGGAACAAAATGGATATATCGAAACAAGCAAGATGAGCATGGTCAAGTCGTCAGAAACAAAGCACGTCTTGTGGCTCAAGGATATACTCAAGTTGAAGGAATTGACTTCGATGAAACATTTTCTCCTGTTGCTAGGCTTGAAGCTATTCGCATACTGCTAGCCTATGCTGATCATCACAACATCTTGCTATATCAAATGGATGTGAAGAGTGCATTTCTCAATGGCAAGATTGAAGAAGAAGTATATGTCGCTCAACCACCTGGCTTTGAAGATCCAAAACATCCTGATATGGTGTACAAGCTAAACAAAGCACTGTATGGCCTCAAACAAGCTCCTCGCGAATGGTATGATACGATCAAAGACTTCCTGAAGAGCAATGGCTTCAAACCAGGATCCCTCGATCCCACACTCTTCACGAAGACATATGATGGCGAACTGTTTGTGTGCCAAATATATGTGGATGACATTATCTTCGGCTGCACCAACCAGAAGTATAGTGATGAGTTTGGATACATGATGCAAGAGCAATATCAGATGTCCATGATGGGAGAACTGAAGTTCTTCCTTGGTCTTCAAATTCGTCAGCACAGCAATGGCATCTTCATATCTCAAGAAAAATACCTCAAAGATTGTCTGAAGAAGTTTGGAATGGAAGACTGCAAAGGTTATACGACGCCAATGCCAGCCAAACACCATCTTGGTCCCGACGACAATGGTAAAGAGTTCGATCAAAAGGTATACCGCTCCATGATTGGTTCTTTACTTTATCTATGTGCATCTAGGCCAGATATTATGCTTAGTGTTTGCATGTGTGCTCGATTCCAAGCGGCACCAAAGGAATCGCATCACTTAGCTGTGAAGCGAATTCTTTGATATTTGGCTTACACCCCAACACTCGGATTATGGTATCCCAAGGGCTCAAATTTTGATTTGATTGGATTCTCGGATGCTGATTATGCTGGTGACAAAGTGGATCGCAAGTCTACATCAGGCACATGTCACTTTCTTGGTCGATCACTTGTCTGTTGGTCTTCAAAGAAGCAGAATTGTGTATCACTCTCAACTGCTGAATCTGAATACAATGCTGCTGGATCCTGTTGTGCTCAGCTTCTATGGATGAACCAAACTCTCAAGGACTATGGCATCAACCTGAAACAAGTACCTCTCTTTTGCGACAACGAAAGTGCCATCAAGATAGCCAACAATCCAGTCCAACACTCGAAGACAAAGCACATTGAAATTCGTCATCACTTTCTCAGAGATCATGTCATGAAGAAAGATATCGATATCATTCACGTCAACACTGAGAGCAACTGGCAGATATCTTCACAAAGCCCTTGGATGGGAAAAGGTTTTGCAAGTTACGGTGTGAGCTAAATATCTTGGAATAATCTAATGTCATGTGATCAGCCACACATCCTAACACTTTGCATGTTGATGACTTAGATGTGCAACACACAAAGTAATGTATATCTTCAATCAATGAAGATTTACACTCTGAGTGTGAATACATTAACATGGAATTTGACTTCAGAGCGCCACGATAATTGTGCGCCGTGTCTGGGTCTAATACTTCCTATACGGTGGGTAACGCCACCACCAAATTTCTCTGTTTGAAGTGTTTCACTCATGGCGTTACTTTTGCAAAGACTTCGCATTTGGTTTGTCTTCAGTTTCAATTTATCTTCATGATTTTCTACGCTATGATGATTTGATTGCATATATATATACTAGTGTTCTGTCCTCTACAGCATTCACTTATAGCTATGTCTTCAAGTTGAATCTTTTTAACTAAGTGAATGTGATCGGACCCTAACCTCTCTATGCTTTCTATCTCAAACTCTATCTGTCCAAATCATATGCATTCTATTGAAACTGTCGAATGTCTTCTCTGCGTCCTAGTCAGCAGAAGGCAAAGAGACAAACATTAAATTTGTTTTAAATGACTTATCTTTATTGTTGAAATCCGGAGAAGCCGGAACAACTCTCCGACATGCCTGGCGGGCGTGGGGACGTGGGACAACTCTGAGTATGTTGCATGCTTGCCACGTGCCCCTCAGATGTGAACCGCCAGGGGCACCAGCGTAATTGCGCTGTGCCGCTCACCTACTTATAAATACTTGTCCCCTGCGGTAAAGAAATCCTTCTTCCACCTCTCCACCTCGTCAAAACCCTAGCGCCACCGCTAGCTCTCGACGACGCCGGCGATGAAGCGCTTAGCTGCCGCGACTTCTCCGACGCCGTCCTCACGCCGGCCGCGGACATCATCCTCTCCGCCGTCGCCGTAGGTGTCCTCCATCGCCAAGTTAGGGCACGGTGGGCTGAACTGCTCGGTCTCCTATTCATCCCATCTAGCAGTTCTTCGTGCGGTAATTATAACTCTATTTTTACCACCTTTTTGATCTTCAAGATTCATCCTGTTTACCGAAAGTGGTTTCTGCCTATTCAATGTTAGATCAATTCTGTCTGCATCTCATACTGCCTAGTCAATTCACTTAGATTTTCTGTCTAGTTTGATTCCTCACTTGTACTTATTCACGGATTGGTACAAATCTGGAACCAACTCACCTATATAAGTGAATGTCTTTGCATCATGAGGTCAATGTCTTCAAACTGATTTATCTTTAAAATCTTCTGAGAATGCATATGACCTCTTCCCCTTCCCTCGCATCCCTAATGCTGTCACAGGTACATGTCCGTGGGAGAATCCCTTGGTTCTCATAGTCTGCATTCGTTTGCAGAATACTTACAGCATCATATCAATTCTCCTGAAGCCAGTTCCTGCTTGACCAGCAAGCGTAAGTCTCTGAAGCCTTTGAACGTATTGAAGCCATTCAGTTTGAAGTTCATCGCTGCAGAAAAATCAGCAAGGAAGGGTGGCAGACAGCGCAGAGAAGGAACATCCAAAGATCTGCCTGATGACCTAGCAAAGCTCTACAAGACAGATCTTGAAGAGACTTATCATCAGCGCAAGACACGAATCCAATGGATTCGACGCTATTGGGTTGAAGAATGGTTCAAATACAAATTCGTGACCAAGGAATATACAGAGAAGAATGCTATCAAGAGTCCTTGGGGCGATATTCTCTATCGAGGCCTTCAACCCAAGAACAGAGCTGAAGCTATTGCACAAGACTTCTATCCTTGCATGGTCCGTGGACCTCAGCCTGAGAATGCTGATTCCACATCATTACTCTGGTGTCATGATGATGCTATCTTCAAGCGCAACTTCCAGCACGCAAAGGCTTCGGCCAAGGAAAACAAGAAGTCATTGGGATTAGACTTCAACCCTGGTCCCTCTGCTCCTCGTGCTGACGGCTCTCGTGATGCAGAACCCAATGTCATCGGCCCCTTCTCTAACCTTGACGGCCTCATCACCTACATCTTGGTTCAGGGTGCCGGAGTAGATCATTCTGATAATGATGCTGACACTGATGAAGCCCCAGCTCCTCCTCCGAAGCCGCAGAAGCAAAAGAAGCTAAAGGCTTCTAAATCAGCACCTCCAAAAGCTTTACGTGCGAAGCCTCTAGCCACTGCACCTCCTGAAGCCAGTGTGCAGTCTGAAGATCAATCTCGTATCTCCAAGAAGACGGAGAAGAAAAAGCAACATGTCAGGCATACTGATCAAGCCTTGACTCTTGCCGCCATTCTATGCGAAGAACCCATTGATCTGTCCAGTGATGAAGATCTTGCTGATGATGCCCTTGAGCAACTGATAAAGAGCAAGGAAGAAGCAGAAATCTTCAACAACTTGCCTCTCTTTGATGTGGCAATCATTCATAACTTCATTGATGAGTGGTTCGACACCCCCTATCTCAGCTTTGAAGATTTGCAGCTTCCCATTAGCCTCAGCGTCTCCTTCAACGGCGCCATTGCTTCCGAGCTAGCTCTTGCTCAGCGCATCGTTGAGCTAAAGAACAAGATTGACTATGAAAAGGCTCAGTTCAAGAAGCATGTGGCCAAGCTAAGTGTTCAAGAAGTCAGAAATTTCAAGGTCATGCTACATGAGCTTAAAGAAGCTTTTCTTAAGAAGCGTGAAGAAGCTCAGGGCTCTCGAGAGCGCATGAAGAGTTTGGCTGATAAGTGTGTGCTTGCCTAAAATGAGGATGAGAAGCGCAAGTCACTTGGTCGTCCTGGCATTGACCCCAGGATGGCTGCAAAGAAAAAGAAGAAGTTTCCTGCTGACCAGCCTGCACCTTCAAGCCAAGAAGCCCCTCGCATTATCTTCCCAAGCAGCATGACTGGCTCGAAGCCAAAGGTCACCACAACCGCTTTAGAACAGAAGAAGACGAGGGCTGCCGAGGCTGAAGCCAGAAAGAGGAAGAATACTGAAGCCTCTGATGCCGCTCCCTCCAAGAAGAAGCGCAAGACTAAGAAGACTAGGGCTGCTCCCACAGAGCCCTTAGTTGTTGAACCCATTTCAGTGGTTCGCCCTGCGTCAGAACATCAAGATAGAAGGATGATAGTTCATGAGCCTGCTTCCACAGAGGCTCGTGAAGCTGAAGATATACCAGCAGCTGAACCCACCGCTGCTGAAGACATTGGTCATGATGACAATGTTGAAGATGATGAAGTTCTTCCTCAGATCGAACACAACGTGGTATCATCGCCTATTCTTACAAACAGCGAACTCGTCAGTATTGGTCGTCCTCTGACGCCAATTGCTCAGGATGCATCGTGGGCTGATCACCCACAGCAACAAGACTCCCCAAGTACTCCCCAACAACAACAACAAGCTACACCACCCGTGCAAGAAGAAGATGAAGACTTTGATGCCCAGCCAACTCTATCTCCAAAGGCGTTGCCAGCACTTTGCAGGCTTCGCAAAGGACAAAGGCCTCAAGTCCCTCTATCGAGCGTTCCAGAAGGATAAGTGCAACGCCAACCTGTTACACGTCAAGTATTTTTTGAACCCACTCCAAATGTGAATGTCTCCATGTCTGAAGCCCAAGCTGCTGAAGACATTCCGGCTGCATCAGTCGAAGAGAATCAAGAAGACGTACGTGTCCCTACTCCCCCAGTTATTGAAGAAGTTGTTCCTGATGTGAACGTGCCAGTGCCTGACCCTCCTGTTCATCAAGAGGAGGTTGAAAATGTTGAAGTTGCCACCACCAACGACAATGAAGCCGATGACGTTGTCATGGCTGACGCTAATGTGGAGCTTGAACCAACCAGTGTGCCTGAAGCTAATGAGGCCACTCCGCCTGAAGCTAATGAGGCCACTGCACCTGAAGCTAATGAGGCAACTGCTCCCGACGCACCTGTTGTGCAGCCTGAAGCCTCAGCTGTTGCCACTGCTCCTGTTCCGCCACCAAGGCCTCATACAATTGAGCAAGCATACAGTCATGGTCAGCTAACCACTGTTCGATGGCCCATTCTGGTACCTCCGCCTACTGCCTCTGGACCTCAATTTGATTATCATGTTGAGCATAGGCCTCAGGTCCAGAAGCCAAAGCCAAGACTGCCAAGGTTTCCAGGTTCTGCAAACTCACCAGGGTCCTTCAATGCTAATGGCTTCAAAAGCCAAAATACCTTCTTTGACAGCGCCAAGAACCCCTACTCCAAACCAAGGATATCATCAGATTGGTTCTGGAGCTATTAGTAGAGAAGCTATTACTCCTGCGTTCTATATGATCAAGGGCGCATTTTCCCTCATATGCGCCTTGACACTGAAGCCATTGCTGGACTGCCATGCTTAGAAGAAGCACTTGATTACTTTCGTGATGCTGGTCTGCTCAACTTTGTGACAGACAAAGAACACTGGAATGAAGAGCTATTGCTTCAATTCTATGCTACTCTACACATTCGTGGCTACAACAGAGATATCAAGACATGGGTCCTCGAATGGATGACCGAAAACGTTCATCATGAAGCCAAAGCTCTTGACATCATTGAGCTTACAGGGCTAGCCACTCCTGGCGAGCTATATGAGCCTGATTGTCAGCTACACCGCAATGCATTGGAGAGCATCTTCCATAAGCCAGAACCCAACATGTGCCAGATGTTGAGCATGATGAAGCCCTTGCCATCTGACGCTGAATATCCAACAGAGTTCTTTGTTGAAGACCTTGAGTATCTGCCACGCACAATATATCATATTATCAGGCGAACTCTATGGCCTATCAAAGGACATTCATCAGCGGCCAAGCTTGAAGGAGCTATGAAGACTTTGGTCTTCTACATTCTCAATGGCATCAGCTTCAATACTCAAGAATTCTTCATCAGGCAACTTGCTGCTTCTGGATCTGATCTGTTTGGTCTGAAGTTTTATGCTCCATGGGTCATGCGCCTCATCAAGCGACACTCATCTGTCAACTATCAACCATCTGCTCGCAATCATCTGATCTTTTTACCAGAGGTTGATATGTCAGTTGAAGCCATATACTCTGACCCTGCCAAGAAGCCTCTTTGTCTTCAGAATGCCGAGCACCAAAGCTTCACTCAACCCATTGAAGGTGTTCAAGCAGCAACACGAATCTATCCATTGGCTGGAAATACTCGTCTGCCTCATCGAGCACCTACTGAAGCCACTGAAAGCACCATTGCCCAAAGGCCTCGGAAGCGTTCTCGCGTTCTCAATGACCGAGAACTTCTTGTGGCCCTTCATCAGAAACAGGATAAACATCACTTTTGGCTCAAGAGACAGATGCAAAGCCTCTTGGTGGATGTCAATCGCATTCGTAACCTTGCCACCAAGAATGCCTTTGTTGCTCATGAAACTTGCCGGCAATCATGGAAGAGCTTGACCCTGCTTAGTGCTGAAGCAGATCTTCAAGACGATGGCTTCAATGAAAGATTCCAGTTTGACTCCACTCCTCCACGGACTGTTGTCCTACGTCACACTCCATCTCTTGAAGACCCTGAATATTCTTCCTCCGCGGCAACTGTCAATGCCAGAGTGATCGATGATGAAGATGATGCTACTTCACCACCTCCTACTACTGCATGCATCGACACTGCACCAAGTTCGTCTGCACCACCAACCAACGACGATAACCCTGTTGCTTCACCTGCTCATGAGAACGAGTAGATGCTCTATGTCTTCAAACCTTTTTGGTCCTTACTGACAAAAGGGGGAGAAGCGTATGAGTTGACAGTCTTCAAGCGGGTTCATATGGGCGGTTGCATTATATTTTGCCTCGTGCTTACAACTCTTGCTTTTTAAAACATTTGGTTCTTTGAGTTGTAACACCTAAACTTGATGGTCGTCTGCTAATTATTTGCTTTACTGTGATGCGATGATAAATTCCGCATGTGCGATGATAACTTCCGCACTTAGATCATTCTGCAGACGTCCATTTTTCATTATGCATGTCATTCTACTTGCTATATCATTTCATGCATGATGAATTATCTTCATAAGTTGAAGTGGATCTCCACAAGTACAACCTGCCATGTGCATTTGCATTCCAAAAGCAAATTACTTATATGCACATCTTCAGGGGGAGCCCTTGCTACTTATGAAGACAATTTCCTATCCTTTACAATTTCACATACTTTATCCCCGTTGAAAACTTCAACCAGTTTGTCATCAATCACCAAAAAGGGGGAGATTGTAAGTGCATCTAGTGCCACCCCTAGTTGGTTTTGGAGTATTTACGACAAAGTTGGTTGAGGGACTAATACGTTTGTGAGAATTGCAGGATAACACAGGTAGTGTCCCTCATTGATTCAGTTTACCTACCGGAGATGACCCCTAAAAATGTATGAAGACATTGAAGACAATGGTGGTATGAGAAGATATTCATATTGAAGACTATGACATGAGAAGACATTGCGTGAAGACTATGGAGCGCGAAGACTGTGTGGTTTCGTTGTTTCCTTTTCTTCTTTGTTGAGTCATAGGAACCACCGTACTGTTAAGTGGGGTCCAAGTGAACTAAGTCAGAGTGACTGAAGTGATGCTCAACCCAAATCCTATGTCTTCGAGCGAAGACAATGAGAGCAAATCTTATCCAGAGCTGGATGAGTCAGCTTTGCTTGTAGCCCAAGTAAAGTTGCCGTGTGTGTTTGAAATCTGACCGTTGGAACACGTGTCAGTTCCTTAGTGACACAGGGTCATTTCGGACAAATCAGGTCGGGTTGCCTTGTGGCTATAAATAGCCCACCCCCTACACCATAAATTGGTGGCTGCTCAGAGTTAGTGCACGGCTTTTGTCATTTGAGAGCAACCCACCTCGAAGCATTTGAGAGAGAGAAATCCTTGCGAGGACAAAGCCCAAACACCTAGAGCCAAAGAGTGTTAGGCATCACTGAAGTCTTTCTGTCTGTGTGACCTGAAGACTTATTACACTTAAGGACTGTGTATCCTCCAGCCGGTTAGGCGTCGCGTTCTGAGCATCCAAGAGTCATTGTGGATCGCCGGTGAATGAAGTCTGTGAAGGTTCGGAAGTCTACCTTGAAGACTTACCAGTGTGATTGGGCGAGGACTGTGTGTCCTTAGTTCAAGGAGAATACGGTGAGGACTTGGTGTCCTGAGCTGCGTGCTCAGCGACTGGGTGTCCGGGACTGTGTGTCCTCGAGTTTAAATACTCAGCCGCTCCAACCAGACGTACAGTTGTCACAGCAACTCGAACTGGTCCAACAAATCCTGTGTCTTCAACAAGTGACTGGTTCTATCCTCTCCCTTCCTTTACTTAAGTTTGTCTTCATGAAGTCATTGCCTATCTGTGTATCTGTTTGACTTCATGGCTTGACTACTACTGTTGATTGGCTTCATACTATCTTCCATCCTGATCCTTACTACTTAGCTGCTATTAGTCATGTACTTTCACATCATTGCATACTTGACTATGGCTTGCTTATGGTAGTTTATCTTCCGCTGCATATCAACTAGGTCATTACTATTGTTTGTCTTCGAAACTTCCAAGTTTTTAAGACTTTCATAAAAATCGCCTATTCACCCCCCCCCCCTCTAGTCGATACTAGCACTTTCAGTTCTCCACTATTGGTGGCTTCGGAGTGACTCTTTGTTGCATGTTGAGGGCTTGTCATATGTTCTATCTATGTTATTATTGTTGAGAGAACTTGCACTAGTGAAAGTATGAACCCTAGGCCTTGTTTCCTATCATTGTAATACCGTTTACGCTCACTTTTATCACTTGTTACCTTGCTATTTTTATATTTTCAGATTACAAATACCTTTATCTACCATCCATATTGCACTTGTATCACCATCTCTTCGCCGAACTAGTGCGCCTATACAATTTACCATTGTATTGGGTGTGTTGGGGACACAAGAGACTCTTTGTTATTTGGTTGCAGGGTTGCTTGAGAGAGGCCATCTTCATCCTACGCCTCCTACGGATTGATAAACCTTAGGTCATCCACTTGAGGGAAATTTGCTACTGTCCTACAAACTTGTGCACTTGCAGGCCCAACAACGTCTACAAGAAGAAGGTTGTGTAGTAGACATCAAGTTACCACATCAAAAGTTGAAGATATTGCAACTTCAAAAGAATTGGAACATTCAACAGGAGAGATAGTGTTACCACACTCAAGGCATTTTAAGCAAGGTTGCACAAACTCTTCCTGAGCGGAGCTGATCTATTGAGAGAGTAATGAATCATTTTTCCTTTTGAAGATCTTCATGAGATGCTCTCAGTTTTTCTAGATCTTGCTTCCTATTAAGATAATCATAAGAAAGCTTCTCACGATTACCTGAGAGGGTTTCATGACGACTTTCAAGTTCCTCATACTTAACTCGAAGATTTTTTACGTCTTCAATTAAGGATGGAGTTCGAATCATTTCCTCGTCCAATAGGTCATCGCTTTTGTCTAACAGTTTCTAAAACTTTTCCCTAGCAGTTTGTTGCTCAGTTGAAATTTTGGTAAGAGTTTTATAGCTGGGTTTGGATTCACATTCAAAGTCATCTTCACTAGAGGTCTGAATGTAAGCATCGCGTGAGTTTACCTTAGCATCTCTTGCCATGAAGCAGTAGGTAGGAGCAGAGTCGTCGTCATGATTGGCTTTAGTGTCGGTGACGTGACCATTGTCTTTAGTGTTGAAGATGGACTTGGCGATGAATGTCGAAGCTAGAGCTAGGCTTGCGACGCCTAAATCAGACTCCTCCTCTGACTCCACCTCAGCCTCCTCTGAAGCAGTCTCCTCCTCTAAATCCACTTCCTTGCTAATGAAAGCATGGGCCTTGCCAGATGAGCTCTTCTTATGCGATGAAGACTTTGAAGAAGACTTTGAGGATTTCTTCTTCTTCTTTTCGTCGGAGTCATATTTGTTGCTCTCTTTTTTTCTTGGCTTCCTTTTCCCATTGAGGACATCCAGGTATGTAATGGCATGGGTTCTTGCATTTATGGCATGTTCTCTTCTTGTAGTCACGAGTGGACGTCTCAGCATTCTTGGAGATGGATTTTGAAGACTTTCTGAAGCGATTCTTCTTGGAGAACTTTTGAAATTTTCTCACAAGAATTGCAACCTCCTTGCCAAGATCTTCAGGATCATCAAAACTGCAGGTAGAGTCTTCAGACGAGGAAACAACCTTTGCCTTCAAAGCACAGGATCACCCATAGTTAGGACCATAGATATCTCTCTTCTCAGATAGCTGGAATTCATGTGTATTGAGCCTCTCGAGTATATCAGACGGGTCAAGATCCTTGAAGTCAGGACGTTCTTGGATCATCAGTGATAGAGTGTCAAATGAGCTGTCAAGTGATCTCAATAGCTTCTTCACGACTTCATGCTTAGTGATGTCAGTGGTGCCAAGTGCACGAAGTTCATTGGTGATATCAGTAAGACGGTCAAAGGTGAGCTGGACATTCTCACTAGCCTCTTGAAGAGGTTGAAGAGATTGCGAAGAACATCGATTCTTGAGTCCCTCTGAGTTGAGATGCGTTTGTTGACCTTGGCCAACCAGTCCCAGACCAGCTTTTCTGATTCCAGAGCACTCACATGGCCATACTGCCCTTTGGTCAGGTAACCACATATGTTGTTCTTGGCGGTCGAGTCCAGTTGCGCGAATATCTTCACGTCAACGACGGTGACACGTTCACCGACTTTGGGAACACCATCTTGATGACATACCAGAGGTCGTTGTCAATGGCTTCCAGATGCATGCGCATCTTATTCTTCCAGTAGGGGTAATCAGTGCCATCGAAGACAGGGCACGTAGCAGAGACCTTGATTATCCCTATAGTCAACATAGCTAAAACTCCAGGTGGTTAAACCGAATCACACAGAATAAGGGAGCACCTTGCTCTAATGCCAATTGAAAGTGCTAGTTATCGACTAGAGCAAAGGTGAATAGACAATTTTTATGAAAGACTTCAAAATAGGCAATGTCTTCGAAGTCAGACAGTTGAAACAAAGCCTAAACAGAATACAGCGAAAGATAAAGTACACTAGCCATGCAACAGTTAAGGTATAGTACAGATAAAGCACTAAAACAAGAAGCAGCTAGGTAGATCAGATAGGAATAGGAAGACAATATGAAGCCAAATGTGCAATCAAGGATGAATGTCTTCACACAATGAATTCAACTAGGGCAGGCAAGCAATGACTTCACGAAGTTAAACGGTGAGTATAGGGTGAAGTGATAGAATCAGTTGCTTGACGAACACAAGGATTTGGTAGACCGATTCACAACTGTACGTCTAGTTAGGAAGGCTGAGATTTAACTCAAAAGACCACGTCTTCACCTTATTTCCCTTGAACTAAGGTCACTTAGTCCTCACCCAATCACTCAGGTAAGTCTTCAAGGTAGACTTTCAAACCTTCACAGACTTTGTTCACCGACGATCCACAATGAATCTTGGATCCTTAGAACACGACGCCTAACCGACTGGAAGATCACAGTCCTCAAGTGTAATAAGTCTTCAGATCACGCGGAACAGAAAGACTTCAGTGACGTCAAACACTCTTTGGGTTCTGGGTGTTTTAGGTCTTGTCCTTGCAAGGATTCTAGGCTTTGAAGGTGGGTTGCTCCCAAACGACAAAAGTCGTACTCTTAACTCGGAGCAGCCACCAATTTATGGTGGAATGGGGGTGGCTATTTATAGTCAGGGGGCAATCCGACATAATATGTCTGAAATGACCATGTGTCAGTGGGGAACCGACAAGTGTCCAACGGTCAGATTTCGAACACATGCGACAGCTTGACTTGGGCTACAAGTAAAGTTGACTTATCCAGACCAGGATAAGTTTTTCTTTCATTGTCTTCACTTGAAGACATAGAATTTTGGTTGAGCATCATGTTAGTTTTCTGACTTTGTTCACTTTGACTCCACTTAACAGTTCGGTGATTCCTATGACTCAAGAAAGAAAAGAAAATGAAACTATGAAAGAACTATGTCTTCGCATTCCATTGTCTTCAAGCGAATATCTACACGCGTCATTATCTTCGACACGAATGTCTTCGCGAACCACCAATGTCTTCAAGGTCTTCATAGGGGCCATCTTCGATGGGTAAACCAAATTAATAGGGCGGACTTCTACCTGTGTTTTCTGTGAATCTCACAAACACAGTAGTCCCTTAACCAAGTTTGTTGTCAATACTCCAAAACTAATTAGAGGTGACACTAGATCCATTTACAATCCTCCACATATTTTTGGATTATACATCTGCACTTGGATTGTACATCTGCACTGGAGTACTGGGATTGCTTGATTATTAACATGCAGAGAGGCATTTCAGCAGTGGATAAAATCATGCTCACTCTACAAGAATCACCTCCAAAGTTTGCTATCAAAATTATCATTATGGTCTGCCGGAATGTCTGGATGCAACGTAATTCTAAGATTTTCAAAGCTTTGCCCCCAATTAATCGCTTCATGAAAGAAACAACTGAGAAATGACCTTCCGCTGATCAAGCACCGAATCAAGTTGAAGTTTCAAGAGGCTTTTGTTAACTGGATTGACCAGAACCTCACAATACTCTAGGATTCTCAAGAACTAGTGTCGGCTAGATTAGTCTTTTGAACTGGTGTTGACTAGATTAGTCTTTTGGTGTTTTGTTTGTAATATATGTACATTTGTATTTATTTTTGATATATTATAAAATATACCGTAAAACGACTGCTCTATGATTTTCTGTTAAAAAACATTATGTACAAGTAAGTAATTAGGTGTCATTTACCATTAAGGATCAATACAGCCATGGCGGTGGTCAAAGTTGAACCACTCGAAAAATGTATAATTTGAATGTTATTATGCCACTAAGGATTTTAGATTCAACGGAATTCAAAAAGGAGGTCCAAGGATATTAAAATTTCTGCCTTTTTTATTTGAGAAACTGCGATTAAAGAATAGTTCGTTTTTCTTTTGCCCCTTTTTTCTCTCCATATTTTCTTCGAATAAAGGAGGCGTTACGAGGTTGTTTCCAAAAAAAATGTTGAATTTCTTCCATTCCACTCCAGGCATGTTGTTCTACCATTGTATACCTTTTTTTCTCATCACTTGTACTTTGCTTAATAAATTGTACTTTATTTTGCTTAATAAAGTGAGAAAGGATGCGAGGCTTTTACTTCACAGTGTACAGTCAAGTCATTTTTTTTTTGTAGAAATGCATATTTGGTGAGTGAAATTGATCATGAACTTGACGCTTGCTTCAAACTACCTCGGTTATTAACTTTTAGCAGTCATGTACATGTAATAATTTGGATACACCAATTATGCAGCTTTAAATTTTTTTTCCTTCTCATTAATATTGTGGTATCTTTGATCCTCCGGTTGTATTATCTTCCCTTCTCGTCTCTCAACTGTGACTACAATGCCCATATTTATCAACTATATTTCCTTCATAAAGAAATATAAAAGAAACATAAGAGCGTGATAGATCACTACTATTTCAATGATGTAAACTACTTTTATATTTTTTTAAGAAGGGAGTATCTCACAAATTGTCTACGCATATATAGATGACTTAGCAGTTTATATAGAGGCGAGAGGCGGGAGGCTAGCTAGAGAGATTAATGATTAAAGCATGAGCATTCTTAGGTCTTAGCACACTTAGCACTAGATCATGCATCTAAATGTACAGATGAACGAGCTAATTAAGCCTGGCTCCAGAAAACCTAAAAGAACTCCTTAATCACCACTTAATTCTCAGGTCCCCTTTGGGGACAACTAAACCTCGTCAAGAGCTTCCCCATGCACCCACCGTGCTCCCCAGCTTCCTCTGCTTCCCGCCGCACCACCGACGTGCCCCACTGCCGCCGAGCGCCGGTCCAACGCCGCTGCCACCTTTGAGACCATCGTGCCCGGCGCCTCCGTTCCCATCGTCGCGCGGCCTCTTCGTGCCCACACCCAGAGCCGCTGGCAGTCTCCTGCCCCGGATCGCCTGAACGACTCTGAGCAGCATCATGACTCCCTCGACGTTGAGGCTCCACCACCCCAGGCCGTTGCTACGGCGGGCCTCGCGGCGCGGCGCGTTCGTCCGGCTCGTCTCGATGGCGTCGAGCAGGTCGGACACGACGGACTTGCTCGGCAGCGCCGCCGCGAAGGCAGTGGGGAGTGCGCTTGTGCCGCGAACAGCGCCAACGCCGACACCGGCACCGAGGGTGATTGTCAGGTGCCGCGCGGGCTGGAGCGCGCCGGCGAGGAGGGAACGGTTCAGCAGCTTCACAACGGCCGACGTGCGCACGGCGCGCTCCATCTGCCTGGCGCTGCCGATGGCGGCAGGCGCATCGGCGGTTGCACGGCCGGAGATCATAGTGGGCCTCCCGAGGCGCTGTATCCTAGAGTGTGCACGAACCCATGGGTTCCAGTGCTGGCTCTGCTGGTCGCCGGCTTCCTCTCCACCTGAACATAATCGAAGAGTACAACAAATTAATTAGTTGCGGTACGATCTAGGCACTGGCACATCAAAAAAGAAAAAGTTGGGTCTCTCTCTAGGGTCGACACGTCTCAATGCGACATAAAATCAAGAGATTCGTGCATTTCTGTTGCTTAATGTTAAAAATTGGACCATATACTGAGATACCTACTTGGTAGAATATACATAGTACCCATGCAAGCTAGGCAGGCATATGTACAACAATGCTGTTACCTTCTGCATTGGAGAGATCCTGGTACGCACAGAACCGAGAGAAGATCTCGGCCAGTATGGCGCATTTCCTCTCCGTGGCCCCGGAGCCGACGGCTTCGTCCGGCGGCACGACGACTGCGTAGAAGAACCCCGGCAGCTCGAAGACGAAGACGCGGGCGTCAACGCGTGCAACGAGTGCGTCCCTGGCGAGCATCCACTGGTGGTCACCGACGGTGCAGGAGGCCATGGACACGGGGTGGCCCTCGACCCGGATCATGTGCACCGACAGTTCGCCGGAGCGGAACAGCTGCGAGCCCTCGAACCGGTCGCCACAGAGAACGAAGAGGCTCACCGGCGAGCCCTCGGCGGCGAGTAGCTGCGTGTCCCTGCCCATGCGGTACTCCTTCGTGCGCCCGACCCTCAGAGGCGGCCGGCTAGCATGTGCTCCTCCTCCTCCCCGAGACGCCATCAGTTTGGCAATGCTGCTCGACAGGAAGTCATCAAACGCGCGCACGTTACAATCAGAAAACACAAGGAGTCGTGCATGCGCGCACAATTGAGGCAGGTATAGCTGCACAGTCCCTAAAATGATTGAGCCGATCGACGAGGTCATGTTCCGTCTAGATATTTTCAGATACTTCCCATCAACACATAATATATGCTACCCATGACAGCGATAGGAAAAAATCGAAACACATTCCGATCACCCATGGTCTGTTGCAACTAATACTTGCACGATCAATTACGCGAGCCCTACACATACGCATAGGTTGCACTAGTAGTGTACTAACAAACTACTCCATTATTTGTCACAGGTATGTACGTATCTAGACGTATTTTAGTTGTAGGTACATCCATTTCTGCGACGAGTAATTTGGAACGGAGAGAGTAGAAAGTAGTGTACTGCTTAATTCTTACCACACACAAGAAGTTCTCAGCTTCGGCCAAGTATTGCGACCTTCGAGATGCACGAGCAAAGCAGCTAGCTATAGGGAAGGGAGATACATGGGACTGCAAAAAAACCTGACAGGGAGAGGGGAGAAGAAAGAAGAGAGGACGGATGTATGTGCGTATATGACTATGAGAGGGAGAGAGTGCAGGCAGCCACACTTAAATAAGAGACCGGCACTATGCGCGCGCTCTCTCCAGTTTGTAGGGAGGGAGAGGGAAGCAGAGCATGCGCGGGAGGAGGCCGGCCGAGGTCCGCGCGTACGTGGGCGGCGAGGCCATGCATTCATGCATGCACGCGCCACGCACGCGGGAGGGGACACCTCGCGCGCGCCCAGCCCATGTGCCCTCGCCTCCGCGCCACCTCGCCTGGGACCCAGTCCCGGCATGGGCCCCGCGGGGTTACACGTGGCCCCCACAGCGCTACGTGGTTGTTGCCCGTCCACGCGTGGGCTGCGCTGGCCCCTTGCATGCCGCTCCTAGCCTCGTACGTGCAACCGCTCATAGCCTTCATAGTACAGCTCGCGCGCGAGGTGGGTTTGGGTCGACTTCCCACCGAGATTTTGAATGGAACCGGTCAGTCAGTGTGGTCACTCCAACCGCGGGCCGGTTTACGTGTTTGTTTATGTTTATGTATATATATGTGGCACTTCTACATGGAAATGACCTTCGAAATCCAAATAAGTATGTAAGCATGTTTGCGGTGTAAATAAAGCATGTTGGTGGTTTAGCAGTTACTGTATATATCAGACCGGAATCTATGAGATACGCATCTGGTCTATACATACGAGAATGCTAAACCTACGAAAGAATCTACGTCAGGTTACGAAAGCTTCCAAACTAATCTAAACATCCCCTGATTTTTAGAGGGTGGGCCCCTCACTCCTCTAAACACCAATCCTATCCTTTCACGTTGGCTGCTACGTAAACTTAAGTAGATTCTTTACGTAAGTGTAGCATTGCTTCTATACATATATGATCAATGTTCTACTATAACGTATCAATCTCAACAGAAAATGTTCTGCACCGTACCTGCCAACTACCGCAGGTAGTTTATTCCTAATGCAGGACAGCCTTGAGGTGCATACGTCCAGAGTAGACCGTGGCGATCGTAGTTATGCGCACGACCTTCCATGACTCTATAATTGCCGAGGTGTACTTTTTTTCTCCTAAAAAGGCGCAAATCTTAGCAGTAGTTCTATTTTTAGTTTCGAATATTTGAGGTTAGTTCTGTTTTTAGTTTCGAGCAGAAACATCGATATGCGCTGCACAGAAGTTGTCAAGCCCCACACCTCCTGACAAAGTTAACACTACAACACCCAAGTATCAACAAAAGCCTTGCGTCTACAAAAGGTAAAACCGGTCATTTTTGCACCTACTAAAGGTGTCTAGCATGTGGGCTGTTGGTCACTTGGTCTCCTTCATTTTGTGGCATCGAATGTCTCCATCATCACCCGCCTTTTGTACAGCTGCTTGTACCGCGCACAACGACGTCAATAGCAGTGTTCCCTCGGTAACATAGATGCAAGTGGCGAATCACGCATGAAAATGAAGGGCAGGCTCTTCTCAGTATAAAGGGTTGGAACGGGTAAACAACAGGCTAGACACTAGACAGTGGACTGAGATAGGCTAGGGACCAGTAGTAAATTTTTGTTTCTCAATTTCATATGACAGGCTTCACTAGTAGAAAAGGGGGCATCTGTCCTGTTTCGTAAGGGCCTTTAGTTCCGGTTCATGAACCGGGACTAATGGATCGTTACTAATACATTCATCCTTTAGTCCCGGTTCAAACACGAACCGAGACAGATGTGCCTCCACGTGGCCGGTGCGCCGAGCCCAGGCAGGGGGGCCTTTGGTCCCGGTTGGTGGCACCAACCGGGACCAAAAGTCCATGTATTTCTTTTTTTTAAAGTGTCTGCTTTAGGGGTTTTGGGGTTATTTTTAGTTTGTTATTAGCTAGCTAATAGAGAGAAGTCCTCTCTTATATCTTCGTCCTTGGTCCAACGCTGCTACTATGTTCATTTCACCCACTGATATAATAACTCATGCATGCTCGCATCATACATCATCATATATAATAACAAGTCCTACTAATCATGCATCATCATACAACTTTTACTCGTTATTAATAGTAAGTCATACGATCATCATCCTCATAGTCATCGAACCCAACCCTACATAATTGTTCTTAGCACATGATCATCAGTATCAGGTAGGACCTAAACACCCTTAAGGTAAAACAGCATAAAACAATATAGGCCTTGACTCTCCATTATGAAGAATGGCGATCATCCTGTCTCCAATTCTTGCCCTTCGCTGCATTTTGCTTTCAAGAAGCTCCTTACGACTGTCCATACATTTTTTCCATTCTTTGATTGTCATGTCTTCATTTTTTTTAGAAACCCGGTATGGACAGTTGAGATTCGTAGAAAGACCTAGTTGTATGTTCAAAACATGAAGGGTACCGTGCGTATACATCAGATGAGGCACACAATCATTCGTGATTATCTGTTCATAAACATAGTAATAACTTCGTAGTTAGCAATGATGTACTAGTTTTAAAAGTTTGCAAAAAGATGCACGGATGTCATAATAGTAAAAAATCTTACCTGGGTATCTCCATGGTAGTTACCGTAGTTCAACACGTGCATTAGTGGCACGTATTGACCATAATGTTGAGGAGTTTGATTGTAGATATTGTAATTCTCAAGATCAGTACAAAATGCGACCAGATGATTTTTCTCCTGATAAGTTAATTCGGAGCCTTCGGTGTAGTAGGTTCTGTCTACCATCTTCCGCACATTCTTTGAAGAATGAAAATAAGCTGTCAATGAAAATAAGTTGTCAACTATTTTGAAATAAACAATATAAATTACTTAATAACTATGTTAAGCTCACATGGGGAAAGAATTGGAGGTGTATTCACAAGGACCCAAATCGAAGGTCTCTCTTGCTCGACTGTAGGATCACCAAGATCCATGGTGACAAGCATACCCTCATCAAAACCGTACATCTTGCAAAGTGCTTCCCAATTTTTGCAACCAAAATGGGTTACACTCTCAGCATTGTACAGCTTTACTTGAAAATCCACACCATGATGGGTGCTTAGGATAATTTTTTTGGTTTCCATACTTTCATGGTTTTCAAAACCCATCCTCTCCAAGACATAGCGTCTTGCATAGCATGGGATAAGCTAGTCGAATTGGAAAAGATGAAAAATACACGATAAAATAGTTGAAGTCGTGCTTAATTACGAAAAAAAGTATTATCGTCGTTGCGTACCGTATGAACATCAAAGGTTTCCTCGAGCTTAATGCTGAAGCGCCGATCTTCGTCCAGCTCAATGAACCTGTCGCACATACCTCGGTCGTCGTGGCACCAGTCGCACTCCCCCGGGCGGTTTTCGTCGTCCGAGTACAACATTTCCGACCTATGTTCATAATTCAAATATTAAACTAGATCATTATTATTAATCACGGGTTGACTATCGGTGATGTACGTAGCTCCTCCTTTCATTCCCAAGTGCATTATTACACCAAATTGTCTAGCACACGGGAATGGAGGAGAACTTATCCAATATGAGCATTCAATAAGCAAAACCAAATCATAAAATAAGCAAAACCAAATCATAAAATAAAGTAGTATTCAAATTAGCATGCATTCAATAATTATAAGCAAAAGTACATCATCTCTTGGTGTCCGTACATCGTCGAATATTATCACTAATATAGCATCACTAATACAACTAGAACCATAACGCCCGACGGGTATCGTCGCGGGCGGTGGACAACCAAAGATAAGGAACCATCAGAGGATCATAGCTCCAGTGAGATCTCTGAAGAACCTGCCAGGTATTGTTGAACCTGCCCTCCAATGCAACCATGTAGCGACAGACGTGCTCGTCCTCCTCGCTGACACGGTGACGTACCACCTCCACGGTGTCCGTAAGCCTCAGCACCGTCACTGGCCTACGTGACCGCCACCAAACAAGGATCGGGTCGACAACGGGCTGCCTCCTCACAAACCTATGTCCCCCGGAAGGTAGCACCTCCCAATACCAGCCTGGTGGAGCCCAGTCCCGAACATGGCCCTAATCAAGTAGGCCTCCACCGCTGAGTCGACGACGACGAGGATGCGGGATAGGCATCACCGACGTCGATGCGGGAACTACTTCTATATATAGTTAAATAAAGTAGTTTTATTAATTAAATCAACTAGCTAGTTCAACTACTAAGCATTTACTATAAATAAATAAAGTAGTACTAATTACTAAAAACAAACTACTTCTATATATAGTAAAATAAAGTAGTTTTGTAAATCAACTAGCTAGTTCAACTATATATGAAGCACTTACTATAAATAAAATAAAGTAGTACCTACTAAAAATAAACTAGTATTTTTCTAACTTATTATATTAAACACTTTCTCTTCTTATTTTTTTTCCTTTTTCTAAATACTATGAACAAAAAAATCATTAAAATTCTATGAACAAAATTACAACAGAAAAAAATCAAAAAAATTCTATGAACAGAAAAAAATCATAAAAATTTGACATATTCGATCTTTGCATATATATGAACATACAAACATGCATATTCAACAATAATATCACCAAAAAAATCTATTAAATGAAAAAAAATCTAACACAATATGAACAAATTAATTACACAATCTAAATTAACATACTATGAACTACACATCTAAATTACTATACATCTAATCTAACAAAAAAAATCTATGAACTACAAAAAAATATAACAAAATCTAACAAAAATCATAAAAAGTTTCTCACGTCGACGGCGACGGCGACGACGAGGTGCGGCGCGGGGCGGGGCGGCAGGGGACGGCAGCGTCGGGCGGGGCGGGGCAGCGACGGTGC
>NC_041389.1:367607730-367613858 GCF_002162155.2 Triticum dicoccoides | reverse complement strand
GCGGGGCGGCGACGCCACGGGCCGGGGCGGCAGGGGATGGCGGCGTCGGGGCGGCGACGGCGCGGGCCGGGGCAGCAGGGGACGGCGGCGTCGGGGCCGGGGCGGCAGGCGACGGCGCGGGCCGGGACGGCGGCGTCGAGGAGAGATCGAAGTGAGGATGCGCGGTTCTGAAATTTTCCTAAGTGCTACTTATATAGCAAAGGCTTTGGTCCCGGTTCGTGGCACAAACCGGGACTAATGCCACCTTTAGTCCCGGTTGGAGGAACCAACTGCGACCAAAGGCCTCTTTTCAGCAGCCCAAAGGGCGGGAAACAAAGAGCTTTGGTCTCGGTTGGTGGCTCCAACCGGGACAAAAGAGTGGGCATTGGTCCCGGTTGGTGCCTCCAACCGGGACGAAAGAGAGGCATTGGTCCCGGTTGGTGCCTCCAACCGGTACCAATGCACCCGTCTAATTACTTATTTATTTTCTACAGCTGTTTTTTAGTTGATTCTTTCTGCAACTATTTTTAATTAGTCCCACCTCGCCAAGCGAGAGGCACTCGCAGCGGTTTATAAGCCCTGAGTGCAGAGACGATGAAGAAGAGGCTCAATGCTCATATGCACGTTGCTTAGCTTCAAGCCTTGAGGATTAGGGTAGACTGCATAGAGCTATGTGCAGTGCAATTTACACTATTCCGAAAGGCTTGAAGCTAATTAACGAGCATTGCGCCACTTTTTCATGACTGCTTATTTTTAATGACTTAGGGTAGACTGCTTATTTTTAATGACTTATTACAACTCAGAAATAAATATAACAGAAAAGAAAAAAAACTATATAAAAAACTACTCAGAAAAAAATAGAAAAAAATTAGTTGTGATTAACTTTACTAAAAAAATGAGCATAGATGCTGATTTTTAATGACTTATTACAACTCAGAAATAAATAGAAAAAATAAATATAGCAGAAAAGAAAAAAAAACTATATAAAAAACTACTCAGAAATAAATAGAAGAAAAAATAGTTGTGATTAACTTTACTAAAAAAATGAGCATAGATGCTTATTTTTAATGACTTATTACAACTCAAAAATAAATAGAAAAAAATAAATATAGCAGAAAAGAGAAAAAACTATATAAAAAACTACTCAGAAATAAATAGAAGAAAAAATAGTTATGATTAACTTTACTTAAAAAATGAGCATAGATGCTTATTTTTAATGACTTACTACAACTCAGAAATAAATAGAAAAAAATAAATATAGTAGAAAAGAAAAAAAAACTACTCAGAAATAAATAGAAGAAAAAGTAGTTGTGATTAACTTTACTAAAAATATGAGAATAGATGCGCTTATAGTGAGAATTCAACCTAGATTCATATCAAATTTCTACTAACTTCAGAGAAATTCAGTATGAATTTAGGTCAAATTCCCCGTATAAGGGCATCTACTTTCAGTCTGAGAGGAGCTCAACAAGGCAGAGAGGGAGGGGCTTATAAACCGGTGTGAGCCCCCTTCGGTTGGCGAGGTGGGACTAAACTCTGGCCGCAACGAGGACCAACCCGTTAGTCCCGGTTGGTGGCATGAACCGGGACTAAAGCGCAGCCTTTGGTCCCGGTTCATGCCACCAACCGGGACCAATAGTGGTGGGCCAGGAGCGAGGACCATTGGTCCCGGTTCGTCCCTCCAACCGGGACCAAAAGGTCTAGACGAACCGGGACCAATAGCCCACGTGGCCCGGCCGGCCCCCAGGGCTCACGAACTGGGTCCAATGCCCCCATTGGTCCCGGTTCTGGATTGAACCGGGACTAATGGGCTGACCTGGCCTGGACCATTGCCCCTTTTCTACTAGTGCTTGAGCCTGATGAAGCATGCCCAGTAGAATCGCCACTATCATGCAACTCAATTAACATTGACTGGCTAAGTTTGTCGCTGAACGGTGTCGTGTTTTACTTATTTCTAATGTATTGTAAAAAGAATTGTGTACAAAAAGTAGGCAAAAAGGGATGAAACAAACATTAAAATAAGCAGGGAACAAACAAGATTATGAGAATTCACCGCAATGCCAAACACAACCGTAAAACTAGAAATATGGAAATTTGAAATTGCAAACTAACTACCAAAGGTGCACTATCGATAAATCTGAGGGAGATGAGATGGAGGAACCTATTGATGAGCTAGACAAGGCAAACTTTCCTACAAAAATCAAAGGTGCAGCAAGCTCAAGTCAATCAAAACCACAAAAATCTGCTTCTGCAGTGGGATTTCACCCCTCTAACTTGCTGGACATCATTCATGAAGACTTTGTGGAAGAAACTAGGTGCAAAAGTTCTGAGGATGGAGTGGCCAATGATACAGAGAATGGAAATGTCTCACCTGCAAAACATCTTCACTCTGCAAACTCTGAGCACTTGTCAGCGCACCTGGATTACTGCTCTGAACAACTAAGCAAATTTGAGATGGTGGAGTCTGATGGTGAGATGGATGACTTAGTGGAGGAGATGCAATGCCTTCCTAATGATTTAGCAGCAGCTATGGGATCTGCTAAGAGATCGTTGCTGGAAACTTTGGAGAGTGTGGAATCAGTGCAGAAGAAGAAACCGAGTGTGAAGAATTCTCCTGTCTGGGGTCCAATTTTAGCAAGCAAGCTGACCACTAGGAACCATGGAAATGTCAAGATTATGGACAAGGCTGCAGCATATAAGATGAGGAAAAATTTGGAGATTCCTAACACTTTCAAAGGTAAATCATTTGCTGTCCTTGAACCCGAAGTTCTCGCTTTAAATACTAGCAAAGTTGATTTATGCATTGGTAGTGACGCACAAGATCAAAAAAATATTATTATGCATATGGTTGATGATGAAAAAGCCCGTTGTCTTCAGTTTGCTGATGATAATCCGAAGATTGTTCTCCCTGATAGCTTAGAGTTGGAAAATTTAAATGATCGTAGTGCCCAGGCGGCTAGCAAAGACTTTTCCATCAATGGTGCAACCGGCACTTCGGGACCGTTGATGGAAAGTCGTCCTAAATACAAAGAAGAAGCCTTGTGGCTTGTCACACCCTTTTAAAATCAAATGATTGGTGCCTTCTGGAATATTAGGGGCATGGGACAAACTGGGAAAGTCGGTGCCTTAGTGATTTTATTAGCAATAACCATGTGGATTTTGTGTGTTTCTTTGAAACCAAAAAAGAGAATATTGACAGTCACGTTCTCAAGTTTATTTCTGGTAAAGAGGAGTTTGTGTGGCATTTATTGCCTGCTGTAAATACAGGTGGGGGGATCCTTGTGGGTCTAAAAATGACTTGTTTGAGATCATAGGGTTTGTCAATACAAAATCTTGTATTGTTGCTACTGTTAAAAATAAGAGTGATGGATTCTTGTGGCATTTAGTGGCTGTGTCTGGTACTTCTTACAATGAAGAGAAATTAGAGTTCATTGCTGAACTGCATAATACTATGGAAAACCTCACGTATCCAGTGCTGATGGGAGGAGATTTTAACCTGGTTAGATCAATTGAGGACAAAAACAATGGGATTATCAATAGCCAGTTTTCTTTCCTCTTTAATGACTGGATAAACAAATGGTCCCTTATGGAGATCAAGAATGCCAACAGAAAATTTACTTGGAGTAATAACCAGAATAATCCTATCTTTGCTACGACAGACAGAATTTTTACTTCTGGCGCTTGGGATATTAAATTCCTCTATCGGTGGTAACTGCACTTCCACGCGTTGGGAGCGATCATACACCTCTGCTTTTAGATACAGGAGCTCGGAGGGTTACCTCCCCAAAAATATTTCGCTTTGAGAAATGGTGGCTTGATCGCCCAGATTTTAAAACTCTAGTGATTAAGACGTGGAGGTCTCCAGTTCTTGGTAAGACAGCCATTGATATCTGGATGAGATTATTTAGGAAAAAAGCAAGAGGTTGGAGTATTAATATTGAAGCGGGCATTAAGAAAAGGAAAAGAGAGCTTCTGCTCGAATTTGACATACTTGATGTCTTCTCTGGAAAAAAATCAAATCAGTGATACGGGCAGAACTAGAATGGCAGATATTAAGAAAGAACTGGCAGAAATTTGGAGTAAAGAAGAGACTGCTTTCTGGCAGTGATCTAGAGATCATAGAATTGTTGATGGTGACAAGAACAATGCCTATTTTCAAGCTCTGGCTAATTATAGGCATAGGAAGAACCACTTGTCTGAGCTTAATGGAGATAATGGTCATGTGTATACTACCAAAGAAATGTTAGATGTAGCTACATCCTTTTATAAAAATTTGTTCGGTGCTGAGGAGAAACTTAACATGCATCTTGGCCCTTCCTTCTGGGAGGAAGATGAACTGGTTACTAATGAAGAAAATGACCTTCTACAAAGAAACTTCTCAGAAGAGGAAATTAAGGAAGCAATTTTTGGGTCATATGCCCATGGGGCCCCTGGTCCTGATGGTTTGTCCTTTTTGTTTTACCAAACTTTTTGGGATGTGATCAGAAATGATTTTATGGCTTCAGTGAGGGACTTTGAGGAAGGAAAGCTTGATATGTAGAGACTAATTTTTTCTCTAATTGTCCTTATTCCTAAAGAATTTGACGCCAAAGATATGAAGAAATTTAGACCGATTAGTTTGAGTAATTGTGGTGTGAATTTTTTTTCTAAGGCTATGACCAACAGGGTCTCTCCTATGGGGCGTAGATTAATATCATCCAAGCAAACTGCTTTTATCAAAGGAAGGTATATTTTGGAGAGTGTGGTTATGGCTCATGAAGTAATCCATGAGGTCAAGAAATCTGGTTCTCAAGGCTTAGTCCTTAAGTTAGATTATGAGAAAACTTACGATCGATTCAATTGGGATTTTTTGTTCGAAATGCTACAGTCTAGGGGTTTCTGCCCCAAGTGGATCTCATGGATTAAATGTACTCTAATCAATAGCACCTTTGCGGTGAGGATCAATGATACTAATGGCAACTACTTTCTTGGTGGGAAGGGTCTCAAGCAAGGGGACCCACATTCCCCCTTATTATTCAACTTAGTAGCAGATATTTTAACTAAAATGTTAAAGAAGGCTGCTCCACAAGATCTAATTGTTGGGCTTGTGCCCAATGTAATACCAGGGGAGTGGTGAGTCTGCAATATGCAGATGATACCATTCTCTTCTTAGAAAATTCTATTCATAAAGCCAGGAATTTCAAGTGGTTTCTGACTTGCTTTGAAACCCTTTCGGGGATGAAAATTAATTTTCATGAAAGTGATTTGATGACTATCAACATAGAGGATACAGTAGCTAATGAGTTTGCTCAGATTTTCTGTTGCAAAAAAGGATCCTTTCCTATTAAGTATTTAGGAGTGCCTTTACACTATGACAATTTGAAGAGGGAAGATATCCAACCCATTATTGACAGGATTATTAAGGGTATTTCTGGATGGCTTGGGAGATATCTTACTTATAGGGGGGAGATTGTTTTGTTATATGCCTGTTTGATCAGTATTCCTGCCTACCTTATGTCTGTTATTAAATTTCCTAAGTGGGCAATCAATGCCATCAATTCTCAGATGGCTCACTTCTTCTAGGGGAATGAGGGAGGACAACACAAATATCATTTAGCTAAATGGGGTCTGGTTACTAGGAAAAAAGAGTTTGGGGGACTAGGGATTCCTAACATCAAAGAATTTAACATGGCTTTACTTTCTTCATAGGGGAAAAGGTTCTTTGATGACTCAAATTCAGATTGGAAGAAAATAATTATGCATAAATATAGAGTGAATTCTCCCAACCTCTTCTGGGCAAAAGGTGATGGGGGCTCTACCTTTTGGAAGAGCATCACCTGGGCGCTAGCTGCTGCCAAAAACTTTTACAGATGGAAATTGGGAAATGGTGAATTAATAAACTTTTGGCATGATATCTGGATAGGGGAGTGTTCCCTGAAGGTACAATTCTGGGATCTTTTCTGCATCTGTAACCAAACTGAGTGCACTGTAGCCTAGGTTTGGGACGGTGAAGATCTTAAACTAACATTTAGAAGGTGTGTTGATCAGGATGGTTTAGATCGATGGAAATTACTGCTTGATACTGTCGAACAACACACATTGACTGATGACCCTGATATGCCAATCTGGTCTTTGGAGCCAAGTGGCATATACTCGGTTAAGTCCTTTTA